>NW_006400092.1:520275-522320 GCF_000299155.1 Elephantulus edwardii | reverse complement strand
GAGGGACAGCGCAGGAGGGGAAGACCCTCTATGAGGTGGATTGATTCAGTGACTGGGGTAATCGGGATGGGTGTTTCAGAGGCAATGAGATTGGCACGGGATAGAGCACGGTTTAGGGCTGTTGTACATAGGGTCGCTATGAGTCGCAAACAACTCGACGGCACATAACAACAACAACAACATGCATCTGAAAGTTGCACAATAAATAAGGATCCAAGGGAGGGAGGGAGGAGCAGATAGGTGAGGATGGGCAGGGGGCTCTTAATCATAGGGTCCCACAACTTGACAGGTGGAGGGAAGAGTGGTAAAGGAAAGGGGAAATATCCAGTGTGAAAAACAATGTATACAAACTTTGTAAGTAATTAAACCAGTATAAAAGAGAAGTTTTATAAAATAAACAAATAGACCAAAAAAAAAATTAAGGATGACAGAAGAACTGATGCCTTTGAGCTGTAATGTTGGAGAAGAGCACTGAATATCCTATGGACTATCAAGAGACCAAATAAGTATGTATTGGAGAAAGTACAACAAGGGTGCTCCTTAGAGGAGAGGATGGTGAAGCTTCATCTCACATACTTTGGGCATGCTGTTAAGAGGGGCCAGAAGACCCTCAGGGAGGTAGACTGACACAGCAACTATTATAATTCTATATCATGTATATCAGAGATGTGAGGATGGCACAAGATATGGCAAGGTTCAGATCTGTGTTTCACATAGTTGCTATGACATATACTCAACTGAACAGCAATGACCAAGTAACAAAGCAAGGTATTATTTTTGTTAGGTGCTGTCAAGTTGAACCAACTCATAGCTGACCCTCCAGTGGGTTTTCAGAGACTATAAATCACATGCCTTTTTTTTCTGTCAGAAAATAGCTGGTAGATTTGAACCATGTGCTTTTGGAGTGGCAATACACCTCCTTACCACTAGGCCAGTAGAACTCCCCTAACAAGGCATTGTTGTTGTTGTTGTTGTTGTATACTACCATGAAGACAGAACTGACCTACAGTAGACTCTCCAGCCAATTTTCAGAGGCAGTTTAATCACACTGAAGGAGATTGTTCTTCCTTCTCCAGTAGCGCAGCTGGTGGATTAAAACTGCTTGCCTTCAAGATTGGAGTGCAGTTCATTAAAGAGATGATATGGAGTAGAATTGGTCATTTTTAGTCAGACTAAATTGGCCATTTTGAATCAGATAAAATTGGCCATTTTGAGTCACACTTTAAGAAGTGTAGCCAGGGTGCTCCTTAGAGGCAAAGATTGTAAGATTTACTCTCACATATTTTGGGCATAATGACAGAATGGCCTAGTCCCTGGAAAAGGATATCATACTTCAGAAAACAGAGGGTCAGGGAAAGAAATCTTTAGGGTATAGAATAAAAATGTTAAAATTGTAAAATTTTGGGGTTTTTTACTTTTACAAGCTACAGCAGATCTTATATTAAAATATATGTCTTGCAAAGGCTTAAGAACTGTATTTTACAGATGTTGGTAATAGTTATCTGAACTACCTCTGATGAATTAAATAAAGCAAATGCCCTATTTATTTTCTTAGACTCCAATTTATATTTTGTTTTAAGGGGAAGTGAAAAATCAGCCTGAAGCCATGCATATTTCTTTGTAACTGCTCAAATCAGCTTAGAGTCTGTAGGTTGTGATCTTTTTTTAATATTAAGTAATATTTGTAATATAATGCTATTTTGCATTCAAACACAGAGGAAAATATATTACTGCTATTGTTACTGAATGCAAGGGGTTATTTCTGTAATCAAATGTCAATAAGACAGATGGATTACAATATCCATATGCACTTTATTACAGATCTTGGAGGACAGTGAGTTCCCATCAAAAACTGCCTTCCCATCTGGGAGTGGTAATTAGGCTTTTATACCAGGGTGAGACACCAACTCACTTAACAATGCACTTTGGTTAGTAAAATAAAAAAATTTCTACTTTTTTTCCCTATAATTATATTTTATTAATTTTCATAAACATTTACAGAGATTTTGGGTTTCCATTCATTCATTGTTGCACTATTCTCTCTA
>NW_006400092.1:512244-518876 GCF_000299155.1 Elephantulus edwardii | reverse complement strand
CTTCAGTCCATATAGGAGGCTGTAGTCCTTGATCTTCTGCAGCAAGCACTTCAGGTCCTCCTCAGTATCAGCAAGCAGGGTTGTGTCATCTGCATAACTCAGATTGTTGATGATTCTTCCACCAATCCTGATGCCACATTCCTCTTCATATAGCCCAGTGTCTCGGATTATTTGTTCTGCATACAGATTGAAAAGGTATGGAGACAGAATACATCCCTGACGAACCTTCCCCTTCTTGATTTTGAACCATGTAGTGTCTCCTTGCTCTGTTCTGACAATTGCCTCTTGGTCCAAGTATAAGTTTTGCATTAGCACAGTCAAATGTTTTGGGATTCCCATTCTTCTCAGAGTCAGCCACAGCTTGTTGTGATCCACACAGTCAAAAGCCTTTGTATAGTCAATGAAGCACAGATAGACATTCTGGTATTCTTTGCTTTCTGCTAAGATCCATCTAACATTAGCTATAATATCCCTAGTACCACAACTTCTTCTAAATCCAGCCTGCACATCTGGTAGTTCTCTGTTTACATATTGTTCCAAACATTTTTGGATAATTTTCAGCAGAATCTTGCTTGTATGTGATATCAATAATATTGTTCGATAATTTCCACACTCTGTTGGGTCACCTTTCTTTGGAATGGGTACAAGTATCAATCTTTTCCAGTCAGTGGGCCGGCTGGCTATTCTCCAGATTTCTTGGCACAACTTAGTGAGCACATCCAGGTCAGTGTCTGTTTGTTGAAATATGTCAATTGGTATGCTGTCAACTCCTGGAGCCTTGTTTTTTGCCAATTCCTTCAAAGCAATTTGAACTTCCTCTTTCATCACATGTAACTGAGAAAAACATATTTTGGAAACTAGTTTTGCAGGCTGGATAAAACTGGTGTCAATTTTATAACTATATAACTATGGTTTTAAAACTGATACATATATAGAGAATTCTGAACTTATTAATACCACCCCATCACTATCAAGTGATGTGTCACAGATGATGAAATTAGGTCAAAATAGAGTAGTTCAGAGCTGTGTACATAAAGTCATTATGAGTCGGAGTCAACTCGAAGGCATGTAACAACAACAAAAATAAGTGATTTCATGCTGAACTAATAATAGAACCTTTTCGGTGTTTCTGAGTCAGCATCTAGTCTGAAGACAGATACCACACCAGCAGTTCAAACAAGAAAATTAAATAGCAAGAATTATTAACATGATTAAACATGTTGTTGTTGTTGTTATGTGCCGTCGAGTCGTTTGCGACTCATAGCGACCCTATGTACAACAGCCCTAAACTGTGCTCTATCCTGTGCCAATCTCATTGCCTCTGACAAACCCATCCCGATTACCCCAGTCACTGAATCAATCCACCCCATAGAGGGTCTTCCCCTCCTGCGCTGTCCCTCCACTCTATCCAGCATAATGTCCCTCTCTAAAGACCTGTCTCTCCTTACAACATGTCCAAAGTATGTCAGACGAAGCCCCAGAATCCTTGCCTCCAAGGAGCAGCCTGGTTTAATCCTCTCTACGATGAATCTGTTTGTTTTCTTGGCAGTCCATGGTACATTCAATACTCTTCTCCAGCACCACAGCTCAAAGGCGTCAATTCTCCTTCTATCCTCCCTAGTCATTGTCCAACTGTCTGATGCATAACAAGTGATTGCAAAAACCATGGCCTCTATCAGGCGGACCTTAGAGTAAATATGAATAATTGAACATTATTGGTTTCATGCTATGTAGAAATATGAATCTCTGTATAAGATAATAAATACATTTTATCTATTTATCAAGCATACTTTCCTATTTAGATGGTAAATTCAACATAAAATAGGAATTCTAAAAAGGATTGTGAGAAGTTAACTATAGTTTAACATTTTATTTGAATTTATCATTTATGTATATATTTTTATATCTGTATCTTTATTGAAAACACACAAATATGCTCTACAGAATTAAAGTGTTCCATTATTATTCATTTTAACAGATGAATTAACTTGTGATGCTGCACTTTTGTACCATTTGTGTCTGACAGAAAAACACTTTGGAGACTGTTACAGAAACCATTCCTTAGAAATTAGGACCTGGGGAATGGTTGTCGATGGTCCCAAGCTCTGTCTACAGGTGCCATGCCAAATGGAGGCACTTGAGGAACGGCTGGCTTAGGTAGCCCAGGAGGCAAGGGTGGTACAGGCAGCACAGGTGGCATGGGGGGCCCAGGAGGCACAGGAGGCCCATGTGGCCCTACTGGCTGGGGAACTACAGGAACATATCTCCAAGAAGGGTCCAGGCCAGGGAAGGCATTATAGGCTCTGTCCATGAAGACTCCCATAGAAGGCCCCGTGGTGATGGGGTACACTTTTGGAAACATGAATGCCTTCTGATGTCTCCTCCCTTTGGCCCTTCTGTTCAGAAACCACATCTTCACTCTGGCTTCAGTCAAATTGAGGCGCTTTGCGATCATATCTCTCGAGAACACATTTGGACACTGATTGTTCTGGAAAGCAACCTCCAGCTCCTTCAGATGAAGCCTGATGAAGGACACGCGGTGGCGGCATGGCAACCTCTCCAGGTACTCTGGTTCCTCCTCCATCTCGGCGTTCGGCTCCTGCTGCAGCTCCTGTTCCAGGTAGTAGCTTCTCCATTTCTTATGCTGGAGGTCGTCGAAGAAGCCAGAAGTTGCAGTGCCAGCATGGTAGCGGTTGCCTCCCATGCTGCCAGCTCCAAGTGTGGTCTTGAAGCAGACGTCCATGTCCTTTCTTCCCTCTAGAAACATTGTGGCCATGGTAGGCTTTGCAGCCTTGTTTTCTTCTCCATGTGCTGCCAATCCCAGCTTGCGGTAGCTGGCGTCATGGTACTCGTAGTCATGCAGACGCTTCATCCTCAGGGCTGTCAAGGGAGTGGTGCGCCTTTTGTGCCAAGTTGGCTGGTGTCTGCAGTGTTCCTCAGACCCGGGCTGAGTTAGGGCCGAAGACGCGTTGCGATCCGCTTCTGGCCCCGCAGAAAGTGGATTATACAAAGGAGTATTTTCTTGTTTTGGTTGAGGCTGGGTGTGAACTGCTTGCTTGGTTTGGGGTGTGTTTTTTTTTCTTCTCAACAATTGGGTGTGAGCTGATTTGATCTGGCTTTGTATTTTAAAATGCAGTTGGATTCTCAGGCTTCAGCCCTTCAAGCCTGGTTTTAATTATTTTCAGGTCAAACATTGTTCTGAGTAGTATTACATTGGTCTGTCAATTTGCTGTACAGAGGTAAATCAGGTTGCTGTGATTCTAAGCACTGTGACACTGATGTGGCTACCCATGGTGGACAGTGTTTGGTGGATCTTCCAGATTAAAACAGGCTTGGAAGCAGGAGTAGCACCCACTTCTGTAATAACTTGCCTCTGGAAACTCTATGAACTTGGAGAAATGATGGTAGTTATACAACTGGGTTCAGGTCTTTTATTCACAGGGTAGCTACGGCTTGTTTATGTCTCATCAACACTCAAAAACAACAACATATTTAGGGAACTCTGGTGGACTTGTGGTAAGAAGGAGCTGCCAACCTGAAAGCACAAAATTCAAATCTACCAACTGCTCCAAGGAAGAAATATAGGTCAGCAGTCCCCTCTCATGGAATTTACAAGCTTCAGACAAGCCACAGGAAGGTAAACCATGAGTCATTTCTGACTCAATAATATATACCAAAAACACATACATGTGAATACCTACATGGGAATATATTAATAAAATTGTACTGTAGTATTTTACATAGATAATCCACTTCGTTATTATTGTTGTTGTATTGTTCTTAGGTGCTGGAGAGTCAAGTATGACTCATAGCTACCCTGTGAATAAAAGATCTAAACTCTATCCTGTGACATCCTCACGCTTCCTGACACACACTGCCCATTGTGGCAATCTCTGTGTCAATCCACTTGGCCGACGGTCCAGTGTTTTCCTCTCCCTTGCTGACCTTCCACACTTCCCAGGATCATGTCCCTCTCCAAGAAACAACCTCTCCTAGCAACATGTTCAAAGTATGTGAGAAGAAGCCTCAACATTCTTGCCTCCAAATAGCACTCTGGCTGCACCCTCTCCAAGACATACCTGTTTGGTCTCTTGGCTGTCCATGGGATATTCAATACTCTTCTCCAACACCACAGCTCAAAGGCATCAATTCTTTCTCTGCCATCCTTATTCATTGCTCAGGTCTCAGATGAATAGTAATTGTTCAGATAGATTATGTTCTGAATCAGATGCACCTTAGTCCTCAAACTGACATCATTACGTATTACTTCTCAATAATATGGAGGGGTCCCTAACTGCAGATTTTCCCAGTGCAATGCATTTCCTTATTTCCTGACTGCTGGTACCAAGGGATCTAAGCAAGATGACACTGCTGACTACAATCAGAATTTGTACTTTTCTTATACACCTGATTCAGGCCGTGGTATTCACAATTACTTGCTATGCATCAGAAAGCTGGACAATGACTAGGGATGGTAGAGAGAATTGATTCCTTTGAGCTGTGGTGCTGAAGAATAGTATTGAAAATACTATGGACTGCCAGGAGAATAAACAGGTTGGTCCTTAAAGAGGGTAAAACTAAAACTAGGTTGCTTCTTAGAAAGGCTTCTGAAGCTTCATCTGACAAACTCTGGGCATGTTGCCAGGAGGAACCAGTCCTTGGAGAGGAACATCATTCTTGGGAGGGTAGAGGGACAGAACAAGAGAGGAAGACCCTCAATGAGATGGATTGATTCTGTGACTAGATTAGTGGGGGTACATATGTCAGAGACAATAAATTGGCTCAGGATTGAGCAGGTTCAGAACTGTTGGATATAGGGTTGGTATGAGTCACAAGAAATTAGACAGCACATAACAACAACAACAACTGTCTGTAAAATGACTAATTTTTTGTGTTATTTTGTCACTATTTCATTTTGTCACTAAAATTTTTTACTAAGCACATTTTTTTAAATAATGTTGGAGGTTCTTATCTTTTTTCTTGATGCAATGTATTACAAAATACAATATTGCACTTAAATCTTGTTTCTTTCAACAATACTTATTTTATCTTTCTGAAATTTAGATTTTAAACTTTATTGTTGTGTGCTGTTGAATCAAGTATGGCTCTCAGTGACCTTGTGAAAAATGGATCTAAATTCTGCCCTACCTTGTGCCATCCTCATAAACTCTGGTATACTTGAGCCCAATATTCCATGGTCTGCAAAGAGAGCAAATATGACTTGGAGAAAAGTGCAGATTGGGTGCACCTTGGTGGCAAGGATGGTAATGTTTCATCTCACATGCTTTAAACATGTTGTTAGGAGGGATCTATCTTTGGAAAAGGACATTTTGCTTTGAAATGTGGAAAGTCAACATAGAAGAGGAAGACCTTCAATGAGATAGATGGATACAGATCTTAAATTAGGAACATAATGAAGTCATTGAGATGTCTTTTTATGTGTGATAAACGTTTGGGTTTCCTGGAAAACCCTCAGGTAACATATTTGATCCTCTATATTTTATTCTAAGAAATCTAGCTAGAATGATAAAAATAATGTTTATTTTTTTAAAAATTTGACTGTTTTATAACAATTGTGAGGTTACTTTTGCTCACCATGCTTGGAATAAAAGGGGGGGGAAAGCATATGAATATAAAAGAAAGGTAATCTTTCTATGCTTGTTACATATAAATTCAATAATATAAATGTATTTCAGTCATTTTATCATTTTCAGATTAAAAAATTGTACTCCTGTTTCAGTATAAAGATGAGTACCTTTGTGTCTAGGAATTTTTTTCCCCCTAGGATTGTTTCTAAGATTCTAGAGTTAAATATTCTTGTAAATACGTGAAACACTGTTGAGATAAATGAATAGCTTGTTGTTCACCAATGAGTTTGAACCAGCACATAGCTGACCCTTCAGCAGGTTTTCAGATGCAGTAAATTGCATGGGAGGAGACTGCTCATTTTTCTCCCACAGTTTATCTGGTAGATTTGAAACATGTGCCTTGGATTGGCAGTGAAGCTCTTTACCATTAGGTTACCACATTGTTGAGGCACACTAATAGCTTGGTATTATATTAGATCTTTCTTGTTTTATCTTCTTCACATTCCACTCTCCGTCCCTACGATACCTAGAACTCAAGAGCTCTCCTACCTCAATGTATGAAAACTGCTCATGTTTCACCTCTATTATAAAATGAAGGCTGCAGAGTGGAGTATACTTGGGTGGGGGTGGGGGTATACAGGGGCATTGTATACCAATGAAGGAATTTTTCTTTTACTTTTCAAAAAGAAGAGCGAACTGGGGGTGGGGGGTGAAGCGGGGAGAAAAGTGTAGCAATGAATGAATGGAAATCCAAAATCTCTGTAAATGTTCATTAAAATTAGTAAAAATAAAAAAATAGAAAAAATGATCTGTGCTTTACAAAGGCTTTTTGTAGATCCTCTTGGATAATCATGATTCAATTTTGTTTTAGTACGACTTCTTGTTGTTGTTGTTGTTATGTGCCGTCGAGTCGTTTGCGACTCATAGCGACCCTATGTACAACAGCCCTAAACTGTGCTCTATCCTGTGCCAATCTCATTGCCTCTGACAAACCCATCCCGAGTACCCCAGTCACTGAATCAATCCACCTCATAGAGGGTCTTC
>NW_006400092.1:507561-510064 GCF_000299155.1 Elephantulus edwardii | reverse complement strand
CTCCTGGCCTAGTTTTCACAGCTGATATTGAGCTTCTCCAGCGGTTTTTTCCACAGATGTAATCGATCTGATTCCTATGCATACCATCAGGTGAAATCCATGTGTATGACTTACATTTTTAAAAAAGAACTTAAAATTATCAAGTAGGCTATCCAATTACAGATTCAAATTTAATTTTGGAACATGAGCCTTTTCCAAGTTTAAATCAATCCTGGTAACCGAATTAATTTCCCTCACCTGTGCCGGCCATGTAAAAAGAAATAATAAAACATTTTATACAAATAATAGGCATATTCTAGTAAGGTGGGTCATTGTTTATTTATTTTGAGAACAACCTTTTACCAAGAATATTATTAAATGCTTTTCTAAGGTTTTGTCTTTAATTCAAAAACTTCATTGTCTATATACTTAATCTTCAGCAAAAGTAGAGAGAACAAAACTTAAAAATACCTTCTCTTACCAAGATAATGCTTGTGTGTCTAGTTTTGAGAATTCTTGTTACAATTTATGACTCTAAAAAGGCCACGTGGTTCCAGTCCAGTTTGGTTCCACCAGGCAAGGTTGTAAGATACATCTGTATATTGCAAGTTAATCAGCCTTGTTCTAGTTTTGATGTCATGGGCTTCATATCGTCCAGTTTCTTAGATTGTTTGCTTAGCATGTAGATAAAGATACCTTTTCTGATTTTCAACTATGATATCCCTTGTTCTGTTCAAATTGCTTTTTTTCTTGGTCATTGTACACATTCCCCATGAGCACAATTAAATGAGTTAGCATTCTTTCCAGTACTATCCATAACTTGTTATGGTCTACACAGTCAAAGTTTTGCATAGACACCGGTAAATTCAGCCAAGAACCACCTGGCATCAGCAGTGAGAACCCTTATTCCCAGTTTGCTCCAGCTTGAATTTCTCGTAGCTTGCTTCCAGTGTCTTTAACTGCAGCAATTTTTAAAATTACCTTTAAAAAAAAATTACATACTCTTGTTTCTCTTCAGATCGAATAAATCTTTCAAAAAAAATAACAATTTGAAAAAAAAATTAATTAAAAAAAATAACAATGTACAAAGTTCTCAGGGACTGTAAAACAACCATGACATTATTGGTATTGTGATAATAACCTTAGTGATCCTGGTTCTCACCATGAATTGGTAACAGGTTACTCCATGCATTTAGAATACTTTCCATGTCCACAGATCTGATGAAATATAACCAGAAATACAATGCTGTTGGTAACAGGATAATTAATATCTGAGGGAACGGCATGAATCCCTGTTACAGGTGTCCGGGGGAGACCTCCCAAAACCCTGAAAGCCTAGCCATAATTCAAACTTGAACAGGAATTATTAACTCCAGAAGCAGACACGGGACCATAAAAATTCTTAGTTTTAGAAGCGATAAACCCAGAGCTGCCAGCAAGTCTCCAGGACCGCCATTTTATCAGGTTAGAAGTAAATTAGAAGTAAACAATTAACTGAGACTACGTGAAACCAGAAAGCAACCATGTGACACTGGAAAGCTGCTTTCAAAGCAAGGGGTGGGGAGGGGCGGGCAAAATAAGCCCGCCATTCAGAAGCCGACGCACATAACTCAGTGTCACAATCACCAACCACCAACCATGTTCCCAATCACCCTGCCCTGAGCGGGTAATCTCAGTGTCTTTATAAACTGGAGAGGGGTCGCTCTCTTGCTCCCTCCTCCGTTTTGGGTAAGCAGAGGGCGGGAAAGAGCCTCCATATATGGGGAAATAAAGGTGTTCTTTGTTAATTACAGATGTTGGCAGAATTAATTTTGGGCACTCCCGTTGGGCGTAACAATATCCATATGCATAAAGGAAACTTCTTAATATGATTTTTATCTAAAGTTTACAGTACCTTAGAGACTCTCATTCAAGCAAAAATAAAATTCTTGTGTTTTTCAATTAAACTACAACAATTGCTTTAAATTAACAAACAGGTAATTCTCCTTTCTGATTTCACTGTATAACATTTAACAGCTTGTCCTTTAAACCATGTATTTTTAAAAAGAGGCTGTATTCTCATTCACTGTCATAAGTAAATTCTGACTCATAGTGACCCGCCATCAGGTTTCCAAGGCTGTAAATCATAACGGGAAGAAACTGCCAATTTTTCACCAGAGGAGGAGGTAGCGAATCCAACCAGAGAGACACAAACTTTTGTTGAGCTGAAGAATCCTCTTGAGCTATGCCATTATAGCTTCCTGAGGCTATATTAGCTTCCCACAAAGACTAAGTGTAGATCATTTGGGATAAAAAAAATCTTACTCTTTTTGTGTATGTATGTATGCTGTTGTTGTTGATTGCCTTCAAGTCGAGCATGACTCATAGAGACTTTATGAACAAAAGGCCTAATCCCCCTCTACAACTAGAGTGGATGCCACTCCATAAATAGCTTGCCTCCGGAAACCCTATGAACCTGGAGAAAGGATGAAAGTCAAGCATGCAAGTGTCGAGGACTTTTGTTCATAGGGTCGCTATGAGTTGC
>NW_006400092.1:504124-506458 GCF_000299155.1 Elephantulus edwardii | reverse complement strand
TATTAGCACAATTAAATGTTCTGGGATTCCCATTCTTCTCAGAGTCAGCCACAGTTTGTTATGATCCACACAGTCAAATGCCTTTGCATATATATGTTCTATTCATAAATATATATGATATATATTATATATATACACACATACACATCAGATGTCATTAGGTGCCATTGAGTAGAGTACAATTCAGTTACCCTATAAACAATAGACCTGAATCCTCTCTTATTCTGTGCCATTCTCATCATCTCTGACACACATACGTCCATTGCTCTAGTAATTGTGCCAATCCATCTCACTGGAGATGTTCCTCTCTTTCACTGACCCTCCACCTTTCCATGCATGATATTACTTCCAAGGAATAGACTCTCTTAGAAACATCGCCATTTTTACCTCCAAGAATTATTCTGGTTACACTTTTTTCAAGACTTATCTTTTTGTTCTTTTGACAGTCCATTGGATATTCAGTGCTCTTCTTTAACACCACAACTCAAATACATTAATTCTTCTTCTATCATCCTTATTCATTGTCCATCTCTCAGATGTGTGGCAGGTGATTCAAAAAGACCATAAATCAATCACACTTTAGTCTTCAGGCTAACATTATTGTTCTTCTGTATTTTGGAGCTGTCTCTGAAAGCAGACTTAATCAATCTTCTCACTGTTGATAGCAAGGGTGTTGATTGTTGATCCAAACAATATGAAATCATTGACAACTTCAATCCTTTCTCCATCTATCATGATGTTACTTACTGGGTCAGTGATGAGGATGTTTGTTTTCTTGATGTTGAAGTGTAATTCATATCAAAGTCTACAGTCCTTGATCTTCTGCAGCAAGCATTTCAAGTCCTTACTCTCAACAAGCAAGCTTGTGTTATTACATAAGATAGATTGTTGATGAGTCTTCCTCTGACCCTGATGTCACATGCCTTATCTTTGAGTCCAGCTTCATGAATTATTTGCTCAGCATACAGATTGGATAGGTATGGAAAGAGGATACATGCCTGATGCACATTCCTCCTGAATTTAAACTATGCAATGTTTTATGCAAACTTGCTCCGTTTGGACAACAGCTTTTGAGTGTAGGTATAGATTTTGTATGAGTACAACTAAGTGTTCTGGGATTCCTATTCTTCTCATATGAGATAATATAAGTGGGAGAAGGATGAGCAATCTCTCACCATGCGATTAACTGCCGTTGAAAACCCACTGAAGGGTCAGCTATGGGTCGGTTCCAACTCAATGGTATACAGCAACAACAACAACAACAATCATACATAAAAAGGTATATGAACAGCATTAGCATTTCCTAAAAGTTTCAATTAGGGGGAAAAAGTCAAAACTTCTTAGGAGGACAATATAAATTTTAAGCTGAACACAAACCATGAAAAGTAGGAATTCATGAAAAATTATGAAGAAGTTAACTTTTAACCCTTCTCAGGTAGAAGCCATAAAACCTCACAGGACTTTTGCCCTCTTTTAGAAAAACAAGGCCATAAAATGGCTCACCCACATCTGAGAGTACAGATAAGAGAAATTCCAGGAATTGTTTTTCTGAACTTTATTCCCCACTCCCCCACCCCTTGCGCCGACCCCCCACCCCTTGCGCCGACCCCGCTTGCCGCGCGCGCGCCAACTTGCTTTTAAATGTACCAATCAGATGTTTTTCCTCGCTTACCCGCGTTTGCCAAATTATTACCAATCAGAACTGCCTACCTCAGTGTATATTCAAATACACCAATCAGCAACCCTCCCTGTGTGTTAGCCCATGTTTGCGCGGGTTATTGCCTTTATAAGCTGTATGTACCCTTAGCTCGGGGCCCAACTCCTCTGCCTCTGCATAGGTCAAGAGTTGTGCCCCAGCGCGCTGGATGGAATAAAACCTCATGCTGTTTGCATCAAGGACAGTCTCTCGTGAGTGATTGGTGCTGGCGTCCGATCTCATTGGGGTCCGGCTCTGCGGATCCAACATTTGGTGCATGGGCCGGGAAAGTGACGACAGCCCCTCACTCCTGACACAACCCCCCTTGGAGGTAAGAAGGCGCCTTTGTGTGTTCTGTCCCCTGTGTCTTTCTCTCTTTCTGTCGGGTGTGCATTTTCGGTTTCACAGACGTTTCATTTACCGTGAGGGAGCTGAAACAGTGGCAGGGCAGACGTGCCAGGAAAGTCACAGGCTGCTGCCCTGGGGGATGCCCCAGGAGGTGCGGAGGGCAGGGACGCCTGGTGGCCTCCTCTGTATTCTACCGGCGGAGTAAACCTGAGGAATCCTGTTTGATAGTGGAGACTCTGGAGCCTCGTCCTGTAGACTCTATTCAGTATCTTTATCAGAGTCCTAGCAGC
>NW_006400092.1:485101-500674 GCF_000299155.1 Elephantulus edwardii | reverse complement strand
AACTTCATTAATTCCACAAGCTCAGATAATTGTAGATGGCATTCTACAACTCATAAGTTAACCTTATCCTCAGTTGTAGGAGCTGGCCTGTGTATAGGATCTGTCCCCTCTGACCTCTCCCATTTGTGTAATCAGACTATCTCAGACCTGGGAACCTCGGGGTATCTCATCCCTGAGTCGGGGCGCTGGTGGGCCTGTAAGCTTCAGGAGTCCATCTTGTTCCTGTCTGAGGTAGTCCTAGACCTCTTAAAGTGGGCTATGTGCGGCCCTTAAAGAAGAGTGTTGTTTTTATATAGATCACTCAGGGGAAGTACGAGACTCAATGGCCAAGCTTAGAGAAAAGTTGAACAAGCGCCAGAAAGAAAGGGAGTCACGCATGAGCTGGTTTGAAGGATGGTACTCCCAATCCCCCTAGTTCACTACTCTTGTGTCAACTTTAATGGGACCTCTTGTAATTCTTCTTTTGTTGTTAACCTTTGGGCCTTGCCTCCTAAACCGATTAGTCACCTTTATTAGAGAAAGAATAAGTGCAGTACAAGTCTTGATGCTAAGACAACAGTATCAGGCTCTTCATCTGCGAGATCATGATGAAATCACAGATTGCCTCCAGCTCTAGGATTAGAACTGTACCCAAAAAGAAAATGGGGGAATGAAAAATTATGAAGAAGTTAACTTTTAACCCTTCTCAGGTAGAAGCCATAAAACCTCACAGGACTTTTGCCCTCTTTTAGAAAAACAAGGCCGTAAAACGGCTCACCTACATCTGAGAGTACAGATAAGAGAAATTCCAGGAATTGTTTTTCTGAACTTTACTCCCCACTCCCCCACCCCTTGCGCCGACCCTGCTTGCCACGTGCGCGCCAACTTGCTTTTAAATGTATCAATCAGATGGTTTTCCTCGCTTACCTGCGTGCGCCAAATTATTACCAATCAGAACTGCCTACTTCAGTGTATATTCAAATACACCAATCAGCAACCCTCCCTGTGTGTTAGCCCATGTTTGTGCGGGTTATTGCCTTTATAAGCTGTATGTACCCTTAGCTCGGGGCTCAACTCCTCTGCCTCTGCGTAGGTCAAGAGTTGTGCCCCAGCGCGCTGGATGGAATAAAACCTCATGCTGTTTGCATCAAGGATGGTCTCTCGTGAGTGATTGGTGCTGGCGTCTGATCTCATTGGGGTCCGGCTCTGCGGATCCAACATTCATTTTAGAACTATCACTGCTGTAATAGTCTATCTTCTGTTAGAAACATCCAGGACTTTTAAGGAAGAATTACATCATTCTACTCAGAGAAATATGATTACATTTTGACCGAATTGTTCATAGCAAATTACTGGATAACATAGACAAGCATAGGAATCTCAGAAGACCAAATTGTGCTCATGTAAAACCTATACACAGACCAACAAGCACTTGTCCAAACACAACAGGGAAACACTGCATAGCTTTATCAGGAAAGATTTGCATCAGCATTGTATCTTTTCTCCATACCAATTCAGTCTGTATACTGAGTAGATAAAATCAAGATTGGAGAAAGACATAAATAAATTAAGCAGATGACACAGGCTTGCTTGCAGAAAGTGTAGAGAATTTGAAACACTTTCTGGAGAAGACTGCAACCTTTAGACAACAGCCTTGAATGTGGATTACATCTTAATATCAGTAAAACAAAATTCTCACCTTCTGTAAACATGTCTCAAATATGTGAAAGGAAGTTTCATCATCCTTGCTTCTAAGGAACACTCTGGTTGCACTTCCTCCAAGACAAATCTCTTCTTCTGGTGATGCATCAGGTATTTAATTTTCTTGTCCAACATTACAACTCAAAGGCATAGATTTATTCTGCCATCCTTAGTCATTGTCCAACTTTCAGATACATAGCAAGTAATCAGGAAGAACATAGTATGGATCAGCCACATTCTAGTCTTTAAATTGATATCATTGCTCTTCAGTACTTTGGAGATGTCCCTGATAACAGATTTTTCCAATGTTACATCTTTTGATTTCTTAACTGCTACTGCCTTGGCATTACTTGTGGATCCAAGTAAGAGAAAATCTTTGACAATTCCAACTTTTTTTCCATTCATTATGATATTGCTTATTGGACCAAGAGTGAGAATTTTTCTTTGTATTTTGATATTGAAATGTAAACCATGTTGAAGGATGCAGCCTTTGGTCTTCAGTAAGTGCTTTAAGTCCTCTTCACTTTTCTGCAAGCAAGGTTGCATCATTTGCATTTGCATAATGCAAGTTGTTGCTAAGTCATTTTCCAATCCATATTTTTCATTCTTCTTTTTAAAGTCCAATTTCTTGAATGATTTGCTCAGAATACAGGTTGAATAGATATGAAGAAAGGATACAACTCTGACACACAGTTTTCCTGATTTAAACCATTCAGTGTTTTCTTATAACTGTTTGGGTAATTGCTTCTTGATATATGTATAAGTTTCACATGAGCACAGTTAAAGATTGCTGGGATTTACATTATTCTTATAAATCATAAATTAATGAATTTATTCATTAGCCATATTATCAGGAATAGTTGAAGGGAAACATAGAGCAACCTCACATCAGTTATAATTTAGCCATATTAATATATTGTATTAGATGAAATTATTTTATTTCACATAACCAATGACTTATTCATTGTAAATACTTTTTTTAAAAAAACCCCACAAATGGCGATTTTACACATGGACCTCGCCTTATGTATTATACAGGAATCAAATTGACTACATTTGTGAAAGATTTATTGGAGAAGCTCAATACTGATAGTCAAAATAAGGTCAGGGTTTAACTGTGAAACAGACCATCAATTACTAATGTGCTAATTAAAACCGTAGGTGAACAGATTTATAACAAGTCACAAGAACCAAAATGTGACCTTGAGTCTATCTCACCTGAATTTAAAATCTATCTCAAGAATAGGCTTCAGACATCAAACACTAATTATTGAAGACCAAATGATGTGTGGGATAATATGAAGAATGTGATATAGGAAGAAAGCAGGACATTACAACACAGAAGGGAAAGTAAAGACCAAATAGATGTCTAAAGAGACTGAAGATGGCACTTAAATATTGATAACCCAAAATAAATGGAAGGAATTGTGAAGTAAAAGATATAAAAAGATTTCAAATGGCAGATTGAGAAGATAAAACAAAACATTTAAATGAAATGTGCAAGGAGATAGAGTCAGAAAATCAAAAGGGAAGAACTCACTTGGTATTTCTTAAGCAGAAAGAAATGAAAAAAAAAAAAGTTCAACCCTCGAGTTGCAGTACTACAAGATGCTATGGGCAAAATCTTAAATGATCTAGGAAGAATCAAAAGAAGATGGAGGGAATATGCAGAGTCACTATACCATAAGAATTAACTGATACAGAACCATTTCAGGAAGCAGAATATTATCATGAACACATGGGAGCTAAATCTTGCTGAATTTTATTTAAAAATTATTAGAACAGTATTTTGACAGAGAACTGCTATAAATTCAGACTGGACTTAGAAGAGGTGGTGACACCAGGTTTATCATTGCATTACTGATGTCAGATGGACCTTGACTGAAATCAGAGAACCCTAAAATAATGTGTGTGTTTTATTGACTCTTCAAAGGCATTTGACTGTGTAGATCACAACAAATTGTGGCTAATGTTGAGATGAATGGGAGTCCCAGTACACTTAATTGTGCTAATACAAAACCTGCACGTAGTCTAAGAGACTGTTAGAACAGAACAACTGAATACTACATGGTTTAAAATCAGGAAAAGTGGATATCAGGACTGGATTCGTTCTTCATATGTATGCTGAGCAAATCATTTGAGAAGTTAGAATGTGACATCAGAATCAGGGGGAAATTATCAAGAACCTGCATTATGTAGATGACCACCTTGCTGAAAGTAATGAGAACTCGAAGCATTTACTGCAGAAGATCAAAGCCTACAGCCTTCAATATGGATTACATCTCAACAGCAAAATCTCAAAAATCTTTACTGGGTCAATAGGCAAAATTAAAATTGAAGAAAAGATTGAAATTCTCTAATATTTTGTCATTTATATCCACAATCAACATCCTTAGAAATAACTTAGTAAAAAAATCAAAAGACATGTTGCACTGGGAAAACCTGCTGTCAAGAAACTCTCCAAAGTGCTAAAGAGCAACAATGTCAGTTTAAAGACTAAGGTGTGCCTGATCCAAGCCATAGCCTTTTCAATTACTTGCTATGCATCTGAATGTTGGACAATGACTAAGGATGAATCAAATAATTAAATAAATCAAGTGACTTAAAGAAGAATCAACACCTTTGAATTGTGATGCTGGAGAAGAGTATGAAATATCTTATGGATTGTCAAAGGAATAAACAATTCTGTCTTGAAGAAAGGGTGACAAGGATGATCCTTAGAGGCAAGGATGATGAAATTTTGTCTCACATAGTTTGAGTATGTTGTTAGGAGAAGTCAGTCCTTGGGAATGACATCATGCTTAGAAAGGTAGAGGGGCAATGTTAACAGAATAAGATCCTTAACCAGTTGGATTGCCACAACCAGTTGCATTACTGTTATAATAGGCACAAGCATATAAGAGGTTATAAGGATGACACAAAATACGGCATGGTTCAGATCTATTGTTCAAAGAGTGGCTATGAGTCACAGTTGACTTACTAGCACATAAAAAGAACAAATACAATACTCAATCATTAAATTGAAGATTAAAGGCTAGAGTTTGCACTGTGGATTTCATCTCAACACCCACAAAACGAAGTCCTCATCATTGAACCTATAAGCAAAATCATGAGAGGGAAAGATTTAAATTGTCAATGACTTCATCTCACTTGGATTCACAATCAACACCCTTGGTACCAGTGGTCAGAGGATCAAGAGAGGTATTAATTGCATGGGCAAGACAGCTGCCAGGGACCTCTCCAAATCACTGAGTAACAATGTCTGAAGACTAAGGTGTGTTTGTTTTACCCCATGATCTTTTCAAACACTTCTTATGCATCTGAGAGCTGGACAATGAATGAGGACAACAGAAGAAGAATTGACACCTTTGAGCTGTGGTGTTGCAGAAGAGTACTGAATATCCTATGGACTGCCAAAAGAACAAACATATATATTGGAAAAAGTACAGCCAGAGTGCTTCTTGGAGGTAAAGAGGCAAAGCTCCATCTGACAAACTTTTAGCATGTTGCTGAGAGGCTATTCCTTGGAAAGGGGATTGTGTTTGGAAAGGTGGACTGTCAGTGAAAGCGAGAAAGAGTCTTAATGAGATTGACACAGTGACTATGGACTCAAGTGTGCCAGAGATGATGAGGATGACACTGGACAGGGCAGGGTTCATATCTGTTATTTAGTGTCACCATGAGGAGTACTTGACTTGACAGCACCCAGTAACAACAATCATCAAATTGAGCCTTGTTTGACAGCATCCAATCTAGAACCAATCTCATTTTCTTGTACCTTTCTTCACACCACAAGACATAAACTAAGACAGATGCTGTAACAAATCTTTAATATCTTCACGCTGGAATGTTGCACTTTCTAGGACAGAGTTTAAGCTAAGTAAACCAGAAAAACTGTACTCTTACATCAAAAGACTCTTAGTTGGCTGGATTGGACTCTTGGACCTGCCAGATAAAGGCAATGAAATTCACAGTGTGCTGTTTAAAATTTGACACTCTCCTGATGGTTCTCCAGTCCATTTGTATTGACTGATAGTTTTGTTTTGTTTTTTAAATTTAGGTTGTTTATTTTTCATTTCAATGAACATCTACAGAGATTTTGGAATTCCATTCATTCATTGTTGCACCCTTCTCCCCGCACAAACCCCTCCCCCCCCTTTGCTCCTCTCCTTGAAAAGCAAAAGAAAAACTCCCTCATTGGTACACAATCCCCACCCCCACACCTCCCCAAACCCCACCCCCTACCCCCAAATATAATCCACTCTGCAACCCTCATTGCATACTTCTACGATAAAAATAATGCCCTAAAATATAATACTTTTAGACTATTCTCTCCCCCATAGACTTCAATGCCGTAAACATATTTCATCCAGTTTTTCTCAGTCTTACCCCCACCCCAATGCCAGCCTCATTCTACAACAGTGGCACCATATAGCATTTGTCCCTTTGTGACTGAGATACCTCACTCAGTATAATGTCCTCCAGGGTCACCCATTTTGAATAATATTGCATGAGTTACTTGTTCTTCAATAGTTTTTAACTGGTACAACCAGTTGAGCTACCTGGCTTAACAATAGGACCAACGGGGCATAAAGCTTTTAATGAGAACGTTATCTTGAGCTTCACCAAAACCAGGATTCAAAACAGGTTGTGGTAGGCTAATGAAAACATAGAATACAAACCATGTATATAAATAAGGTCTCTTGGCAGCTAACACCTGGAAATCTCTAAGATCCCAAATCTTAGCCACATTGTCTTGCAGAACCATATTTGTTTTCTTTAACAAAGTTTTACATGAGTTTGAATCTGTGAGATCTTGTGAGTACTTTTTTCCTTTTTATATAGTACAGGTTTTATTAAAGTTTATATTAATCTATTCTCATTTTATAAAGATAATTTAAGAACGAGCTTCTGATATTTGAATAATCTGAAAACAGAGCTGTACATTTGAAAATTCCCCACTGGAAAAAAAACCCAAATTTCTTTTCTTACAGGTGGACATTGAAGTGGACCTAATTCGGTGTATTTAGTGTGTTTTTTTTTTTTTAAAACACAACAAAAACCAACATAGACATAAGTAGATTACAGTCTAATTTAAAATGAACTAAACTACTGCTCCTCTATGCCGTTTTCTATTTTCTGTTGTTTTTGATGTTGGCTTCTCTGTTTCTTCTCTTACCTTTTCCACTGTATCAGCAGCATAATTTTCTTCACATTAATCATCACTATCAAATTTCATTTCCTTGCCCTGAAACTGTATTTTTTGTTTAGCAGAATCAACCTGAGAAATTTTATTTCCTTTTTCTTTTCCTTTAAATTTGTGACCTCCATATGTTAAAATGTGACTTCCATATATTTAGGGATTCTTGTTGATCCTTCATGATTTTTTAAAATGCTCCTTTCCCCACTTCTAATACTTCCCACATCAATTCTTTGTTCTTTTGTTGCCAGTTATTTGTGGTCATTATTTGCGTCTTTGGTTTTATCTAGTACTTCTTTAGCCTATTCTCTCAATGGATATACTCTTCTGCTCTGCTGGCCAAGTCTACCCACATTATGTCTCCATGTTTTGAGAAAAGGATACATAAATCTCTGCAGATTTGATCACCTAAGTCTTGCCGAAAATTTCAGCAAGAGACCCTTCTTCTAGAGATTTAATTTCAGTATCTTCTGCTAACTTCTGTTTTTCTTCTTGCTCTTGTTCAGCTCATAATTTAGGTTCCACTTTATTTGCTTTCTTTGAGTATGCTAGGCTTCAGGTGGTAGTTAAAAATCGTGAGTTCTGTCACCAGTATTGATCTGCTGAACTACAGCCACAAAGGACATTTTTCAGAAAACACAATGGCAGAAAACAGTGATAATAACAAAAGGCTTAGCTGGAGAACAAATTGAGTATTAGTTTGGTGACTTTAAATTACCATGGAACAAATTTTTACAGGAACAGATCAAACTAGATGAAGGCTGGATACATTTGTAGATAATAAAATTCAACAGGTTATATGGTCTAACCTTAGACTTTAATGTAATAGTAAACACATTGAATAAACCAAAAGCAGAACTCAACAGCCTTTTGGTGTAGGTAAAGGTTTCATATGAGCACAGTTAAGTGCTCTGGAATTCCCATTCTTCTTAATGTTGACCATAAGTTGTCATGAGCCACACAGTCAAATGCCTTTGCATACTATATATATCATAAATAGACATTCTTCTGATATTCTTTGCTTTCAGCCAGGGCATCAGCAATAATATCCCTGGTGCCAGGATATCTAAATCCTGAGTAAACTTCTGGCAGTTTCCTATCTTTGTACTGTTCTAGACATTTTTGAGTGATTTAGCAGAATTTTGCTTGCATGTGATATTGATGATATTGCTCAACAATTACCTCATTCTGTTGGATCACCTTTCTTGGGAATGAGAAAAAATATAGATGCAGGAGTGTCATCCACTTCCTTTAAAAACATGCCTCCAGAAACTATGAACTTTGATAAATGCTGATAGTTGTAGAGGGGCTTCAGGCCTTTGTTCATAGGGTTGCTATGAGTCATGCTTGACTCGAAGGCAGTAAACAACAACAACCAGTCAGTCAGCCAGGCAGCTGTCCTCCAAATTCCTTGACACAGATTGGTAAACATATCCAAGGCTGAATCTGTCCTTTGAAACATGCCATTTGGTACCCCATTGATTCTTGGTATGTTCTTTTTTGCCAATGCCTTCTATACAGCTTTAAGTTCCTCCATTATTACAATTGGCTTCTGTTCGTATGGTACTTCCTGGAATTTTTCAGTGTCAGTTCTTTTTGGTACCGCGTCTCTGTGTATTCCCTCCATCTTCCTTTGATGATTTCTGAGTCATTCAACATATTGCCCATAACATCTGTCAATATTGTAATGCGAGGTTTAAATTTGTTTATTAGTTCTCTCAGCTTGAGAAATGCAGAGTGAGTTCTTCTCTTTTTATTCTCCAATTGCTGCTCTCCGCACATTCCATTATAATACTTTGCTTTGTCTTCTCAAACTGCCCTTTCAAATCTTCTGTTCAGCTCTTTTACTTTGGAAAGTATTCCCTTTATTTTGGTTTCATGACACTCTAGTGCAATTTTCAGAGTCTCTTCTTTCAGGTTTGGTTGTTTTGTTTTTATTTTTCAGTTTTCTCTTTCTCTTCTGTCTTTAAAATGACTTTTTGCTCTCTTCATGGATGGTATCCTTTATATTATCCTAAAACTTATCTGGTCTTTGATCATTGGTGTTTGGAGCTTGAGCACCACAACAAGATAAAGGTAAATAATCCAATAGAAAAATGGGCACAGGATATGAACAGGCACTTCACCGAAGACGACATTCAGATGGCTAACAAGCATATGAAGAAATGCTCAAAATCCCTAGCCCTAAGAGAGATGCAAATTAAAACAACTATGAGATATCATCTCACCCCAGTCAAAATAGCAAAATTTAACAGAACAGCAAGCAACAAATGCTGGCGAGGTTGTGGAGAAACTGGAACCCTGATTCACTGTTGGTGGGAGTGTAAAATGGTGCAACCCCTGTGGAAAGCAGTATGGCGCTTTCTCAAAAAGTTGCAAATAGAGATACTATTTGACCCAACAATTCCACTACTGGGAATATACCCTGAAGAGACCATAGCTGACATCCAAGCAGATATATGCACACCCATGTTTATTGCAGCTTTGTTCACAATAGCAAGGAGTTGGAAACAACCTAAGTGCCCATCAACAAACAAATGGCTAGAGAAGCTGTGGTATATTCGCACAATGGAATACTATGCTGCATTAAAAAACGAGGAACTCATGCAATATTATTCAAAATGGTTGACTCTGGAGAACATTATGCTGAGTGAAATATCCCAGTCACAAAAGGACAAATATTACATGATGCCATTGTTGTAGAATGGGACTGTCCTTGGGGTTGGGGAGAGACTGAGTAAGATGGGTTCAATAATGTATACTGCACTGAAACAGAGGAGGGAGAAAACTGTTTAAAAGAGATGTATGACTAGGTATTTCTGTCATCACAGGAGTCTAGAGCGAGGGCTACATGGTGGAGGGGACCTGGGGGAGGGTTTGTAAAACAATGAAAGAATCTTTTCTTTTACTTTTCCATAATTTTTGACTCATGTACTTATAACTTGTTAGTCAAATTTGTGTCTTCTAGGTTGCAACACCCTCATGATACATCTTCAAGGATATGAACATGTACGGCCAAGCACAATCAATAAGAGTGCATCTAAATTCCAAAATCAATCTCCATAATAGTCTATGTGTTTCCTACTGCCAAAGGGGCCTTTTAGAGTAGTGAGAGAAGATCTTCACCCTGAAACCCACAGCGTCCCTTTTCAGCAGGACGTAGCTAAGAGAATACGCCATCCCCTTTTCCTCATGAATCAGGGTGAAGTCTCTCTCAGGGAGGAGTGATAGGGAATGGCAAAGGACACATCGACAAAGGAGATTAATCAGAACTGACTTTGACAAGCACTGTGGCAATTGGACAATTAAAAAAGACATTCAGATGGCAGGGAAGAAGAACAAACTGGGGAGAAGGGTGGAGAGAATGGTGCGGCAATGAAGGAGTGAAAGCCCAGAATCCCTGTGAGTGTTCATTGAAACTAAGAAAATTTATTAATAAATAAATAAAAAAAGAAATAAAAATACAATAAAAAACGAAAAAAAAAAACCCTAGTCTTAAAATTATCTTGAAATTCAGATGTGATAGATTCAAGGAAATATTTTTGTTCTCATGGATTTGTTTTAATTTTCTTTAGCCTCAATTTTAACTTGCACGTAAGTAATTGATGGCAATTTACAGTTGGGATCCAGAAGGTAGATCTCTTTGATTTAATTAGCAATCTGTTGTGTGCTGGAAACTTCTTGTTTAAACCAATTAGAACCTGGTAGATGAGCCTTTGTGAGTAAAAGTTGGCTTGGTCTTTTGGTTTGTGACCCTCATACCTGAAGACTGAATTACTGTTAGAGGTATAAACTAAATCATTAATTTGTTGTATTTGGGGAGAACAGTATTCTAATTGGTACAGCACTTATCTATAAGTTTGTTGTACTGAGATAACTTGTGGGTTGCTGTGATACTGAAAGTTATGCCGTTGCTGTGTCAAATATCTCAAGGGTTATCCAGATGGACAGACTTTAGTTGAGCTCCCAGATTAAGACAGACTAGGAAGCTAGATTGGCCATCTACTTCTTAAATAACAGGTTTCTGAAAACCCTATGAACAGTAGAAAAACTCAGATGCCAGATTTAGTGAATTGAAAAGCATTAGGATACAAAGGATTTTATCTCAATTACTCAGGTCATTAATTAGTTAGTTGTTATCAAACTGATTCTAGCTCATGAGAGCATCATGAGTGCTGTTTATGAGAAAACAAACAAAACAAAACCAAAAAACCCAGAGGAATTTTTCATGGATGTGACCCTTGGAAATCTTCAGGGCTCCTGAGGTATCTTTGGTTGGGTTTGAGTGACCAATTTTTTCAATTAGTAGCCAAGTGCTTAATCTTTGGTATACACAAGAATTTTATGATATGATTAGTAGCCAAATTTTTTTAAATTATGACTTCACAGAATACACAATTCCTTTTACAAAGATACACTGGAAGTATTGTTAAAGACTTTTCCATGCTTTTTCAGATTATCAAAACATTCTAAATTAAAACCCAAAAGGCTTTGAATTAAAAAAAAAACAACACAAAACCTATTCTAAGTAATACTTGAACTGAATAAAAGAAAGCAACACTTATATTTTTAAAAAATTATACTGACATGACAGCAATGTATGAGATCTGACCAAAATCCTATACAGAGAAAATATTGTCTTGAATGCCTTCATTATTTATAAGTAAATAAAATTTCTTAGAGATTTAATTAATTATTCAAGATTGTACAATTCAGATGTCATAATTAAGCCTTGAACCCATTTATTTTCTCCTTGAAACAGGTATGCTTTTCTAAACTGCATTCTTGTTCAGATAAGACAATAATTAAATGAAAAGTGAAGTTTTGCTAAATCTTGAATTGAGTTAGAGAAATTCCTTTAAAGGACATTTTGGGGAAATTTTGGTATAAAATAGAATATATCTTCAGTTTTATTTTCTCATTTTCTTAGATTTGTTTGTGAGAATAAATGGTAGGGGTGTAGTGTGCAATGTGTCTGGCTATTAACAAAAGGTTGGCAGTTCTAACCCATCAGCTCTCCATGGGAGGAAGGATATCTTCCTATAAAATGTACAGTCTTGCAAATCTGACGAAGGGTTAGTATAGGTTAAAATAGGCTCAATGCTATGAGTTTGATTCTTTTGATTATGACTCCAACTTACTTTCTGATTATACAGAAACTATAGGAAGAAAGAAAGGTAATGTAATAGCATAAACTTTATAATAATTATTGGATGTATTGTTGTTGTTAGCTGTCATCATGACTCAGAGAAACACTATGAACAACAAATCTGAACCCTATCCTATCCTGTGCCATCTTACTCACTGCTGACATATTTGATTGCTCCAATCACTGTGACAGTATATCTGGTTGAAGGCCTTCCTCTCTTTCGTTGACTCTCCACCTTTCCAAACATGATGTCCTTTTCCAAGTAATAACCTCTCCTAGCAACATGCCCAAAGTATGTGAAATGAAACTGTTATTATTGCCTCCAAAGAACACTATATCTGCACTTTCTCCAAGACATATCTGTACTTTTGGTTATTGTTGTTGTTATGTGCCATTCTTTTGGTAGTCCAATATTCAGTACTCTTCTATAATACCATGAAACTATGGTATAAATTCTTGTTCTGTCATCTTTATTCCTTGTCCAGCTCTTAGATGCATAGCAAGTGATTAAAAAATAGCATAGCCTGAATCAGGAACATCTTGGTCTTTAAACCGACATCCTTGCTCCTTAGCACTTAGAGAGATTCTTGGCAAAATATTTTCCCAATGCAACACATCTTCTGATCTCTTGAATGACGTTACCATGAATGTTGATTGTGAACCTAAGCAAGATGGAATTGCTGACAACCTCAATCTTTTCTCCTCCTATCGTGATGTTGTCTATTGAACCCATGGTGAGGATTATTGTTTTGTTAATATTGTGCTTCAATCCATATTGAAGGCTACAGTTTTTTACCTTCTACAGCAAGTGTTTAAAGTCCTCTTTATTTTGAGCAAACAGAGTGTGTCATCTGCCTAATATAGCTGTGGATGAGTCTTACTCTGATCCTGACCCTACAATCCTCTTCATAAATCCAACTTCTTTGGTGATTTGCTCAGCATATAGATTGAATAGGTGGGGAGAATTGATACATCTCTGACGCACATTCTTCCTGATTTTAAACTATACAGTGTTCCCTTTCTCCATTTGGATAACAGATTCTTCTTATTTTTTTTTTAGATCAGCAAAATATTTTGGATTCCAGTTCTTCTCAATCTTAGCTATCGTTTGCAATAGTCCACACAGGCAAAAGCCTTTGCATAGTCAGTAAAAATAAACAGACATTATTCTAATATACTCTGCTTTCAGCTAAGATCTATCTGCTATCAGCAATGATAGATGTCCCTGGTGACACACAGCCTCTTCTAAATCAAGTTTAAACTTCTGGAAGTTCTCTATCAATGAAATGTTCCAGCCATTTTTTATGATCTTCAGCAATCTTTTGCTTCATATTGGTAAATAAAATAGCTGTATTCTCTGAATTATTCTTGAATCTTTTCATAAATATAAAAATTTTCCAAATAAAAAAAAACCAACCCACAAACTGTAGCTGCTCATTATGGTCACGAGATGGCGATAGACTCACTCTTGACTTACTAAAATGAATAGAGGTAGTCATCCATTTGTATTCTGGTTACAATAAAATGCACTTAACAACTATTCATTTTTTCTTTATTTTGGTATTTCTTAGCAAATGGTTACATGTACAATATACAATTCTGAAGCATATAATTTGCTGATGTAATTCCCATGCCAAACTCCAAAGACAAATAAAAATCAGATTGCTAAAGATAATAACAAAAGCCAGTAGGAGTGAAAACCAAATAAAAAAGGTAATTGACTTATGTCAGAAATAATTTATGATGAAATTGTTGAAATAGGCCCAAGTTGAGGACTACCTGAATAACACTTCTAGTTGTGAAAGGGACACCCAGAACAACTATTTTTCAAGGTGACTTTCTCAAATTTTGGTTCTAGCAAAGAAAACATGTAAAATTCCCCTCGGAAATCACTGAGGAAATGTATGCCACAATGGAGCACCTTAGTCTCTAGAATGGCATTATTGCTTTTCAGTACTCTGAAGGGATCCCTGACAGCAGATTTTCCCAGTGCAATTCACCTTTATCTTTTCTGACACCAGGTGCCAAGAGTGTTTGTTGGTTTTTTAACGGGAGCTCTGGTGGCCTAGGGGCAAGAAGCTGCACTGCAATCCCAAAGCCACACAGTTTGGGGCCACCAGCTGTTCCACAGGAGAAGGATGGGCAATCTCCTTCTGTGTGATGATTAACTGCTTCTGAAAACCCACTGGATGGTCAGATATGGTTGGTTCTAACTATGTCGTTCTCAACAACATTTTATATAATAGGAAAATTAGGTTGTTTCTATCTGTTTGCTATTGCAAATAAATCTACATAACTGATTTGATTTTACATGTAGCATTTTCTTCCAATTTTATAACCATTAATTTTGTCTCCTAGGTCTACTGAAAAAGTATAAACTAAAAAAAAATAATACAGAATTCATTTTTCAATCATAATGTTAATGTCTTATAATGTAAACCTGAAGTGAATATGGTGGCTATTGTTAGGAGCTATTGAATTAAAGACAACTCATAGAGACCCCAGGAGTTGAATAGAACCTTGTCTTGTTTCACATGGTCTTTATGATTTCTGTCAAGCTTGATGCCATCACAAGTCATTTTGTTAGTCCATTTCATCGAAGGTCTTCCTTTCTTTTGCTGACCCAAGAATTAAAACTAACTTCTTTAATACTCATTGGGACTTTAAAAAAAGCCATTTATTCACCTATTTTGATCATTTAAAATTTAATCTAATCCACTGAAGAATTTCACCAGTGTTTATCAGGCCATGCATGAATTACTTTCAGGGAAACAAAAGAATTGTATGAACATAGAAACTGTTTGTCTATTTAGGGCTGCCTTCTACTCATCCACTGGAAAGTAATTAATGTAATATTCACTTTGCAAAGCTTTCTTGGCTTCACATTAATCAGTCTTGAAAATTTTTTGCTATTTGTCTGTATTTACATATTTTCAGGTTATATAAGCTCCTTGGAGGCAAGGAGTCTGGGGTTTTGTCTGACATACTTTGGACATGTTTTAAGGAGGGACCGGTCCTTAGAGAGGGACATCATGCTTTGGAGGGGGAAGGGACAGTGCAGGAGGGGACGACCCTCTATGAGGTGGACTGATTTGGTGACTGGGGTAATTGGGGTGGGTGTGTCGGAGGCAGTGCAATTGGCACAGGATAGAGCAGGGTTTATAGGATCGCTATGCATCTTTCAGGTACACAGAAAAACCAGCGGGAAGCGGTGCTGGGGACAGGGAGAACATGCTCCTGGGCGGAAGGGAAGCCTGGAAGCTGCGCACCGGGAGAAGTCACCTCAGATAATAGCGAAGAGGCATCTTTCAGGTACAGAGAAAAACCGGCGGCCCTTGGGCCAGAAAGGAAAACATAATCTACACAGGAGTTCTACAGGACACGTCACCTTCCCTGGGAGACAGTACAACTAAACTTAAGAGACACTGGTCAAAAGGAAAAAAAAAATGTCAGCAGTTGATGGGTTTGGAATCTCAGAAGCCAAGAAAGCTTAAGATACAAGCAGTCAGATCATGGGTTGGACAATGGAAGATATTTTCTGAAG
>NW_006400092.1:481727-483693 GCF_000299155.1 Elephantulus edwardii | reverse complement strand
GAAAATCAAAAGGGCCGAACTCGCTCAGCATTTCTTAAGGCTCAAGGAACTGAAGAACAGATTCAAACCTAGAGTTGCTGTAATCAAGGATGCTGTGGGCAGGACCAACACCTGATCTGGCATCTGAATGATGGGAAAGGTCTCTCATCTGCTCTCCTGGGCAAAATTCTTGTCTGTCCTGTCAAATATTGCTCTAGAGTCAAGCATCCAAATTAAGACTGACTAGGGAGAAGGACTGGCCATGCATTCCTGAAATAATAGGCCTCAGAAAAGCCTATGTACAATAGAGCACACTCAGAGTAGACTAGCAGATGGGGTACTAGAGGCAAAGCCTTCCTACTGGGAATCACAAAGGAGGAGGAATATTTGCAAACAGACAATACTGATTGAACTGTGGAATGTGAGAAGTGTAAAAAAAAGTAGAAAAACTGAAGATTGTTAAGGAAAAAAAATTATTGTTGTTGTTGGTAAGTGCCATTGAGCCGAGCCCAACTCATATTTACCCTGTGAACAAAAACCCTTAACCCTGTTCTATAACTATTGTCCTTTCTCTACGTTCCTAGAGTTTCCAGAGGCAGGTGCTTTAGGAAGTTGATGCCACTCCTGCTTCTAAGCCTGTCTTAATTTGTGAGCTCCACCCAACACTGTCAACCATGGGTAACCATTGTGGCATTTGACACACCAATGGCACACCATTCAGTATCACAGTAATCCCAAGTTACCTCAGTACAGCAAAATGGCAGAGCAGTGCTGTACCACATAAGAGAATGTTCATTTCAAACATAATTAACACCAGTTTTTTAAAATACATTTTTTGAAGTTGTTGAAAATTCATTTGGGACTGAGTCTTCAGTTGAAGTTACTCATGTATAGTCCTTGGCTTTCGAAAGGTGAGTTCTTGTCTTGGATGAAGGTCAGCACTGGACTGTTTGGTTGGTTTTATTCTGTTCACAACCCTTTGTGAGCTGAATGAATTGGATGGATTTGGCTAGCAATGAGCTATAGGCTAGAAGCCTCTTGTAAGAGCCAATGAGAGCCTGGTACACAGGCCTGGGGTTTTTTAAAATTAATTTGAGATTGAGTCTTCAGTTGAAGGTGCATGTTTGTAGGACGAAATACATATTGAGATACTAGGCATTACAAAATGAGGTGGATTGGCGTTGGACATTTTGAATCAGATAATCATGTGATATACTACAATAGAAATGAAAAAATAAGGAAAAATAGGGTCACATTCATAGCTAAAAAGACCATTTCTAGATCTATCTTGAAATACAATATTGTGAATGACAAGATAATATCTATATACATACAAGAAAGACTTATTAATACAACTATTATTCAATTTTATGAACCAACCACCAGGGTCAAAGAGGAGGAGACAGATGACTTCTACCAACTTTTGTGGTCAGAAATTGATTGAACATGCTGCCAAAATGCTTTGAAAATAATGAGTGATGGGAATGCAAAAATTGGGAACAGGGAAAAAGGATCAGTAGGCAGAAAGCACGAACTTGGTGACAGAAATGAGGATGGAGAAAGAATGATAGAATTCTGTACAATCAATAATCTATTCATTACAAATACCTTTTATAAGAAACATAAATGGCTACTATACAAATGGACTCACCTGATGGACTATACAGGAATCATATTGACTATCTCTGTGGAATTGCTGGAGAAGCTGTGAAAACTAGGCATGGTGTTGACTATGGAAAAGACTATCAACACTCATATGCAAGTTCAAACGGAAGCTAAAGAAAATCAGATCAAATTCACAAGAACCACAATTTGGGAGATCCAAGATGGCAGCAGAGGCAGAGACAGCGTGGTGAGCTACAGGAGTAGTGAACCACTTAAAGCAGGGCCATTATGGCCTTCCACAGACTTCGGCTTATTGATAATTGAACACTTAAACAGTTGATGACTGGCCCTCAGTGAAGATTGAAGCTCAACAACAGGAATT
>NW_006400092.1:469868-480316 GCF_000299155.1 Elephantulus edwardii | reverse complement strand
CTAATTACTATTGGAAAATGCTTGTCATTCCTCTGTAGCATCTGGTCCCCACTGGACCCTCATCATTTCCTTCACCTGCTCCCCCCACCGACCAAACTGTGCAGCTCTGAAACTGCATCCTGGCCCATCCTCACCCTTCTGCCCCCAACCCTCACCTTCTTGTACCCCCAATATGTTTTTCCCAAAAATATATATATATATAACCACAATTTGACCTCGAGTCAATCCCATCAGAATTTTAAAGACCATTTCAGGATATGTTTGAGGACTTGAGCACTAATGAGTGAAGTCCAGATGAATTTTAGGAGGATATCAAGAATATCCTTAATGAAGAATGTAAAAATTCATTATAAGGACAGAGGAGGAAGAAAAGATCAAGATGGATGTCAGAAGAGACTCTGAATATTGCACTGGAGCACCAAGAAGCCAAAGCAAATGGAAGAACTCAAGAAGTTACAGAGCTGAACAGAAGATTTCAAAGGGTAGTTCAGGAAGAAAAAGCAAAATATTATAAGGACATGTATGAAGAGCTAGAGTCAGAAAATCTATGGAGATTAATTCACTTAACATTTCTTTTTTTAAATTAAATTTTTTAAAATTTTAATTGTCATTTTTAACAAAAGTTTACAGAAAAGTTAGATTTTACTTGACATTTCTTAAACTGAAGGAAATGAAGAACAAGCTTAAGCCTCAAGTTTTAATACATAAGGATGCTGAAAGGGCAGATTGTTGAATGACCCAAGAAGCATCAAAAGATGATGGAAGGAATACACAGTGTCACTATACCAAAAAGAATTAGCTTACACAGTAGCATTTCATGAAACAACACATTATCAATAGGCAATCGTGATGAATGAGGAAATTGAAGCTGCTCTGAAGGAATTGGCAAAAAACAAGGCACCAGAAATTGACGGAACACCAACTGATATATTTCAGCAAACAGGTGCTGCTCTGGACGTGCTCACCAGGTTATAACAAGAAATCTGGAGGACAACTACCTGGCCAACTGACTGGAAGAGATCTATATTTATTCCCATTTCAAAAAAAGGTGACCCAATAGAGTGCAGAAATTATCAAACAATATCACTAATATCACAGGCTAGCAAGATCTTGCTGAATATTATCTAAAAATGACAGCAACCATATATTAGCAGAGAACTGCCAGATATGCAAGCTGGATTCAGAAGAGGTTATGGTAATAGGGACATCATAACCAATGTTAGATACCATAGGAATGTCTATTTTTGTTTTATTGACTATGTAAAGGCATTCACAACAAATTGTAGGTAACATTGGGAAGAATGAGGATACCAGAGCACTTAATTGTGTTCATGTGAAACCTATACTTAGACCAGAAAGCAGTAGTCAGAACAGAGCAGGGAAAATACAGCATGGTTCAGCATCAGGAAAAGTGTGTGTCAGGGATGCATCCTGTCTCCATATCTTTTCAATCTATATGCAGAACAGATCATTCACGAGGCTGGACTTCATGAGGAGGAACGTGACATCAGGATTGGAAGAAGATTCATCAACAGCATTTTTTATGCAGATGACACAACCATGCTTGCCAAAACTGAGGAGGACATGAGGTATTTGCTGCAGAAAGTCAAGGACTGTAGTCTTTAATATGGACTTAAGCTCAATATCAAGAAAACAAAGATTTTACCACTAGACAATTTGCAGCTTCATGATAGGTAGTGAAGAGACTGAGATTGTCGATAATTTCAGCTTTCTTATTTCTACTATCAACACTTTTGGCACCAGCAGTTAGGAAATTAAAAAAAAAATAATTCCATTGGGGAATTCTGTTGTCAGGGACCTCTCTAGAGTACCGAAGAGTCTAGAGACTAAGGTGTACCCGATAGAAGCCATGATTTTGCAATTACTTGCAATGTATTAGAGAACTGGACAATGATTAAGGATGATAGAAGAAAAATAGATACCTTTGAGTTGTGGTTCATGAGAAGAGTGTTAAAAATACTGTGGACTGCCAGGAGAACAAACAGATCTGTCCTGGAGAGGGTAAAATCAAGCTGCTCTCCAGAGGCAAGGAATTTGAAGCTTTGTCTCACATATTTTGGTCATGTGTACCAGTCCTTCGTTCTCGGAAGGGTGAAAGGACAGCTCAGCAGAGGAAAAACCTGGAAGAGATGGATGGACTCAGTGACTGGAGAAATAGAATTAAGTCTGTTCCAGATGATGAAATTGGCTCAGAATAGAACACGGTTCAGAGGAAATGTACATAAATTTGCTATGAGTCACAGGCAACTCAATGGCACTTAACAACACAACAACTCCTACTTGTTCAAAATGGAGAAGGATCAGTACTAAATAATAAAGAAAGTACCTCACCTATTTTTAAGCAACAGAATAATCTTCAACACTGAACTCACTACTCTTTATATCTGCCAGGGAAGACTGATTAGGCTCCCACTCTGTAGTTAAGAGTCAACAAAACAACTATGAGATACCATCTCACCCCAGTAAGAATAGCAAAGTTTAACAGAACAGCAAGCAACAAATGCTGGTGAGGTTGTGAAAAAACTGGAATCCTTATTTACTGTTGGTGGGAGTGTAAAATAGTGCACCAACTGTGGAAGTTGGTGTGGCGCTTTCTCAAAAATCTGCAAACAGAGATACCATTTGACGCAGCAGTTCCACCACTGGGAATATACCTTTAAAAAACCGTAACTGCCTCCCAAGCAAATATATGCACACCCATGTTTATCGCGCCTTTGTTCACAATAGCAAGGAGTTGGAAACAACCTAAATGCCCATCAATAAATGAATGGATAGAGAAGCTGTGGTATATCACACAATGAAATATTATGCTGCATTGAAAAACAAGGAACTCATGTAATATTATTCAAAATGGGTGACCCTGGAGGGCATTATGTTGAGTGAAATATCTCAGTAACAAAAGGACAAATACGGCATGGTGCCACTGTTGTAAATCAGGACTGACATCGGGCTTGGGGGGACACTGAGAAAGATGGGATAAATAATGTATACTGCATTGAAACAGAGGTAGGAGAAACTGTTTAAAAGAGATATGTGATTAGGTATTATTGTCATAACAGGAGTCCAGAACAAAGGCTTCATAGTGAAGTGGACCCCTGGGGAGGGGGAGGGATTGTAAAACAGTGAAAGAATTTTACTTTTCAAAGATAAGAGGGTACTGGAGGGGGCTGGGGTGGAGAAAAGTGCAAAAATGAATGAATGGAAATCCAAAGTCTCTGTAAATTTACATTGAAATTAATAATAAAAAAATTAAAGAAAAAAGTAAGAGTCAAGCAAAATTCAAACTATTTTCATGCAGTGTCAGTATTACAACAGTGTGCCATTAATAAAAAGTGTTAATGTTTTCAAACACAGTTCAAACTCACATGACACATCCTTAGAATATGAGAAATTTAGTAGTTGAGATATTTATCGCTTAAACAAAGTAAGCAAGAGAAGACTTGCAAGCATTAAATGCCCATTACAAACCCAAACTATGGCTGCCTCTGAGAAGAATGGGAATCCCAGAACATTTCATTGCTCTTATGCAAAACCTATACTTGGACCAAGAGGCAGTCATCAGAACAGAGCAAGGAGACACTACATGGTTCAAAATCAGGATGGGAGTCTGCCAGGGATGTATTCTGTCTCCATACTTTTTCAGTCTGTATGTAGAACAGATCATCTGGGACACTGGGCTGTACGAGGAGGAATGTGGCATCAGGATTGGTGGAAGATTCATCAATAACCTGTGTTATGCAGGTGATACAACCCTGCTCGCTGAAACTGAGGAGGACCTGAAACCCTTGCTGCAGAGGGTCAATGACTGCAGCCTTCAATACAAATTGGAGCTCAACATCAAGAAAGCAAAGATTCTTACCACTGAGGCAATTGGCAGCATCAGTATGGATGATGAAGAGATTGAGATAGATAACAATTTTAGTTTGCTTGGCTCTGTAGTCAACACTCTTGGTACCAGCAGCCAGGAAATCAAGGGATGAATTGTATTGGGAAAGTCAGCTGTCACGGACCTCTCCAGAGTACTGAAGAGCAATAACATTAGGCTGTACACTAAGGTGAACCTGATCCAGGCTATAGTCTTCACATTTGCATGCTATGCATCAGAGAGTTGGACAGTGACTAGGGATGATAGAAAGAGAATTGATGCCTTTGATCTGTGCTGCTGGAGAAGTGTGTTGAATATACCATGGACTGCTAGAAGAACAAACAGGTTTGTCCTGGAGAGGGTGAAGCCAGAGTGGTTCCCTGGAGTCAAGAATTCTGAAGCTTCGTCTGACATACTTTGGACATGTTGCAAGGAGGGGCTGGTCCTTGGAGAGGGACATCATGTTTGGGAGAGTGGAAGAAAAGTGCAGGAGAGGAAGACTCTCGATGAGATGGATTAATTCTGTGATTGGGGTAGTAGGAGTAAGTGTGTTGGAGATGGCGAGGTTGGCACAGGTTAGAGGAGGGTTTAGAGCTCTTGTACATACAGTCGCAAGCGAATCATAGCAAGCAAATCGATGGCACATAACAACAACAACAACAAACTCAAATATCAACATTCCTTTTTGTTTTCCTGCTTCACATATATCCTAAAATCAGTCGCAGGTTCTACATTGCACTTACCTCACTGCATGAACCAGGAGTACAGATGAAGTGTCTTCAGAGATGTTACCTTTTGGTACTGTTGAAAAAACAGGATGTGGCAAATCACACTTTCCCCCCCCCCCAAAATCAGTAACATCATTTCCCCTAAAACCCAGTAACACCCTTTTTCTCAAAATCAGTTACATCCCCTGCCCCCTTAAAACCAGTAAACACCTCACACATTTCTATTGGCTGAAACAAATCATGTTGTGGTAGTCAAGGAGGTAGAGAAGGGCCTGGTTTTCATGTTCCCAGAAAGAAGAACATCAGAATATATTTGTGAGCAGACCTAATGATTATTTCACTCTCATCAGCATTCATTCAGGGATTCAAAACATTAATATCTCGTACTTTAGAATGCATGTACCATTAATGGACAGAATTTTTTAATTTTTCTTTTTTTATTATTATTTTGGGTGTGTACCATCAAATTGGATTTTGACTGGTACAGGAGGAGATTGTCCCTCCTTCTCCAGCAGAGCATCTGGTGAATTTGAACCATGTTCCTCTGGGATTGCAGTGCAACTTCTTGCCACTAGGCCACCAGAGCTCCCTTAATGAACATAATTTTAAACTTTATTTTAATACTGTCTATGTCATATTTATGACTCAAAGGTAATAGATCTTTGCATACATCAATCTTTTAACGTCAAAATATATGAACTTTTTACACAAACCTTTTTATTATTTTATCTGCTTTTATTTTAGAATTTACTCTTATGAGTCATTTCCTTCTATTTCATGTAGTTACTTGATTTCTTTGATTTTTTCTCATCATCTTTTACAGGCTCTTTATACAACATCTGATTATGTTGCTAAACGGAGGCTATGTCTGCCTCCTGAAAGCATGAATGAAACTTTCATTCTTTGTTCACATGTAGTCATTAAAAATTTCACATAAAACCAAGATTTCTCTGTAGAACAAATGCTGCAGAACATCATTCCATATGCAAACCACAAAGGAATTACTATTACATCAAATGGCCTTATGAGGATAAACTAAAGCCATTTATTTTTACATTAAGTGAAACTAAAATGAAAGAGGAGAATGATAACATGTTACCAACTACATTCCTGAACGTTGTGTTACTTTGATCCCCTGGCAATTGGGTACATGACAGCACCAATTCTCTTCATCAAACTACAGAGGGCAGTAAACTTTATATCGTAGGTATATACATGGCCCTGATCTGAGGTGTTCTGTCTGAGTAATATGAAAGTAAGTCACTAATTGGAAACTTAAATAACTTGGCCACTGCAACTCCTAACATCTCTAAGCTGCTCACTGAGACACCATGCCATGTTCCTTAGGCCTTGCAACATGTTCTACAGGGAATTGCTTTCATTTTGATCTCAGATGCGCCCAGTAGATGGAAGTACCTGGGATAGTTAACTATGCGGCCTTTCGTACATCACTTTGCCTAAAAACAAAAATTTTAAAAAAACCTAAAAAAACCAACCAAGCAACCAAAACACATCCTTTCTGAATTAGGATTGTCACTCCACACTCACACTTCAGTCACCTTCAATGTACCCCAGTAGTTCTTCTGTTTCCCAGTGCTCAGGTTGGGGGAGACGAGATTTCAGCAAGAGCATTTCCTTGGGCTCTTGTCAAATTGGGATAGTAAATTCTTTGGGATCTATATCTCTTATCCATTCTGATTTGAGTTTAATGTGGTCTCCAGCTCTGGGACCTGGCTAAGAAGGCATTGATACCTTAAAACCTTGCTGCCACCCCACTAAGAGGTTGGTTTTTTTTTTTTTTCTTTCTCTGTATCACCCAGCCTTCCTTCCCAAAGCAAAGTTTCACTGATCACTCCTGTACCTTCTACCTTGGGAGCTGACACTTCAAAGGATTTTAAGAACTAGGCATTTTACCAACCTGGCTGTGAGGGTTTCTGGCTGCAGGCCTGAGCTGGAAAAAGCTTTTTGTAGGAAAGGCTCACAGCTGTAGGTATGCTATTCTTGACTGATTCTTGTTGTTGTTAAGTGCTATTGAGTCTCCTGTGACTCCGGCGGATACTGTGTACAATAACTCTGAACCCTGAGCCAGTCTCATTGTCCCAACACACCTACATCCAATACCCCAGACACTGTGTAAATCCATCTTACCTGGGGTCTTCATTTCCTGCACTGTTCCTCCACCCTTCCGAGCATAATGTCCTTCTCCAAGGACTGGTCACTCCTGGCCACATGCCCAAAGTATGTGAGATGAAGTTTCAGAATCTTTGCCCCCACAGAATAGCATGGTTTTATCCTCTATAAGATGGACCTGTTTGTTGGCTGTCCAGGGTACATTCAATACTCTTCTCCAGCAAATATATGCATAGTAATAAAACACCTATATTATAAAAGTTGAAAAAATATATTCTTCATGAATAATCCTTATTTTCCATTTTTTCTCTTCTTTTACCACTGCTTACAACCCATACACAAATTAGCAGTAAGGAATCAGATAGATAAACCAAGAATGCCTTTTGCTTTGTGTATCAAGCAGCATATAAAAAATAATTACAAGAAATACAGGGGGGAAAATGCAATTAAAATAAGTTTGTTTCTTTGTTGTTGTTGTTTTTATGTGCCATCATGTCTCCTGTGACTCATAGCGACCCTATGTACAACAGCCCCAAACTTTACCCTATCTTGTGCCAATCTCACCATCTCTAACACAGCTACCCCCATTACCCCAGTCACTGAATCAATCCATCTCATTGAAGGTCTTCCTCTCCTGTGCTGTCCCTCCAGCCTCCCAAGCATGACGTCCTCTCCAAGGACTTGTCCCTCCTTGCAACATGTCCAAAGTATGTCAGACGAAGCTTCAGAATTCTTGCCTCCAAGGAGCATTCAGCTTCACCCTCTCCAGGACAAATCTGTTTGTTTTCCTAGAAGTCCATGGTATATTCAGTACTTTTCTCCAACACCACAGCTCAAAGGCATTAATTCTCTATCATCCCAAGTCATTGTCTAGCTCTCTGATGCATAGCAAGTGATTGCAAAGACCATGGCATGTATCGGTTGCACCTTAGTCTCCGGACGGACATCTTTGCACTTCAGCACTTTAGAAAGGTCTCTAACTACAGACTTTTCCATCACAACACATCTTTTAATTTCCTGGCTGCTAGTACCAAGAGTGTTTACTGTGGATCCATGCAAACCAAAAGCAATGGAATTATGTTGGTCTGATGCAGGAAGCCCTTACCCACTCCTTGGCAAGAATTCAACTTCTACAACTGTAAAATAGAGCCTTGGTGGTCTTTTATGTTAAGTGTCCAGCTACTCATCAAAATGTGGACAATTTGAAATATGGACAGAGTGCTCACTGGCAATCCCTCGGTGGAAAAAAGAAAGGACCGTTTTGGATACACACTAAGAGGTCATCATTAATTGGAACCAACTGGAAGATAGTGAGTGTGGCACACACTTTTGGAAATGCAACCAAGAGATTCCTTAGAGGCGTTTACATACTTTGAACATATTGCCAGTCCTTGGAAAAAGATAACATGCTAGAAAAGGTGGATGATCAGAGAAAAAGAGAAAGACTAATAGAAGACGGATCGACACAGTGATTGTAACATTGAATTTGTGCATACCGAAAATCATGAGGATCACATAGGACAGAGAAAAGTTCAGTTCTGTTGTTTATTGGGTCATTGTGAGTGATAGTGGACCAATTGCACAGAACCATTCTGATATATTCCATTTTACCACTTTGTGACCTCTTTTTGGTCTTTTTTTTCCCCCTCCTTTTGTGGTCACTCTTATTTCTCCCCAAGAAATATGGAGGGGAAAAGTTCAGAGCCACCAAATTCATTTTATTTCTTTGCAGTACTTCACATATTTCCTTCACTATATATGGAAATAGATAACTGTTTTATTTGTTTACTTGGTTATTTTTAATGATGTTGTTGTTATTTGCCTTTCTCTATGGGAAATAACTCCAGTAAGAAAGTCTTTATTCCCAGTTATTCCCAATGTATGGCTCCAGCACACAGTACATACTCATTCCCAACAAACAAATTCGTTATTGCAAATAATAAAGCAGAAGCATAGATCTATTTACCAATACTGAGGAGATGACTCACAAATAGAGTTAGTAGGACCCAAGTCTGAGATTCCAGGTAGAATTTCAGTGCCACAGTCCTTGGGAGGTGCAAAGGGCTAAAGTACTCATTTTTTGATGAAAAACTGATGATCAGCTTCCAAAGAATGGAAATATCTGAGGCAAGAGCATTGCAAATATAGAGATTAGCTGAAGCAAAGAGCTAACTAAGGCTCAAAGGAGTTGATAACAGTATGAACAAAAAAAATTATTGTGAATAGAGTATAATTAATATGGTACCAGAGGGAAGATGTGAGTGAAGGCAGTGAATAAAGATGAGGCTGGAGAGATGAAAGGAAGTTAAATGCTATGGAGTCTTACAGAACAGTGAACATCTTTCAATGCAATTTTTCCTAACTATGACGGAGACAGAGTCCTTGCATAGTAAACACGCTAATGCACTTGACTGCTGAATCCAAAGTTGGAGATTCAAATCCACTCAGGATATTTAAGAAAAAAGGCCTGGTAAGGTAACTTGATATCAAATAACAATTTACATCTGAAAACCTAGCCAATGAAAAGGTAAAAGCAACACAATTTCAATTGGACACACATGGTGTTTTCACAGGTGAGAGTAAAATGTACAGCATTTTGTTCTGGTAACTAGACAATTTAATCAGAAGAAGATTGCAATCTTTCAGATATGCAATATTTCAGACAACTTTAGGTGCTTTTTGGATACAGTTCACAGAAGGGCAGTAGTGGAAGCAGCAAATGTCTTTGGAAAGCAGTTCTACTCTAAGAATTGCTACTTGATGCTTTTTCGTGGACAAAGTCTCAAATGTAAGAAGAAACATCATATGCAGATTCTTCACAATAACATCAATGCCTTTTGCTCTTTTATGCACTTCTCTATCCACCATTGTTGATGGAAGCAGAGGAATCTCAAAATAAAATATAAAAATGATACATCAGAAAGCTGAGTAACATACAGCTCACTAAAATCAAACCCTTTGCCTCCCCAGCAGATTCTGACAGAGCTGCTTACGCCCAAATGAGTCTAAGACTCACCAGGAGAACTTATGAAATTGCAGCCTGGGGCTCAATTGATCTAAGGTGGTTCCTGAGGCTTTGCATTTTTTAACAATCAACAAGGCGAGGTTGTGGAGAAGAGATTAAGATTGTTAATGATTTCAGCTTGCTGGGCTCCACTGTCAACACTCTTTGTAACAGCAGTCAGGAACTCAAAAGATGAATTGCATTAGGGAAGTCTGCTGTCAGAGACCTTGCCAAAGTACTAAAGAGCCATGATGTCTGTCTAGAGATTAAGGTGCACTGGATTCAGACCATGATCTCTGCAGTTACTTGATAAGCATCTGAGAGCTGGACAATGACTAAGGAAGACAGAAGAAGAATTGCTTGGGAGGCTGGAGGGACAGCACAGGAGAGGAAGACCTTCAATGAGATGGATTGATTCAGTGACTGGGGTAATGGGGATAGCTGTGTTAGAGATGGTGAGATTGGCACAAGATAGGGTAAAGTTTGGGGCTGTTGTACATAGGGTCGCTATGAGTCACAGGAGACATGATGGCACATAAAAACAACAACAACAAAGAAACAAACTTATTTTAATTGCATTTTCCCCCCTGTATTTCTTGTAATTATTTTTTATATGCTGCTTGATACACAAAGCAAAAGGCATTCTTGGTTTATCTATCTGATTCCTTACTGCTAATTTGTGTATGGGTTGTAAGCAGTG
>NW_006400092.1:461040-462778 GCF_000299155.1 Elephantulus edwardii | reverse complement strand
GTTTAGGGCTGTTGTACATTGGGTCGCTATGAGTCACAAATGACTTGATGGCTCATAACAACAACAACAACAACAACAGAATCTGACTGGTCGTGCCTTAATCATGTAATTGCATCTCCGTGATTTGAGTTTCAGGATTGAACTCAGCAATAAGGTATCTGGTAATAAGCAAACATCTGCATAATTATCTAGTCAAATTGAATAATACTGTAATAGCAGATGATAGTGACAAATAACCCAGTGTCTCTGGGTTTCTTATTATTTTAATAAAATTTATTTTAATTGTTATTTTTACAAAGTTTACAGAAAAATTAGATTTTTATTCATTCATTGTTGCACATTTTATCCCCTCTCCTTCCTGTTCCCTCTCCCAGTTCAGTTTTCTAAAAAATATTCATTGTTGCACAATTACCTCCATCCATTCACCTCCTCTTTGCAATGTACCTCTTCATCTTGGCTACTGTTATTCATATAATGCCTAATAATATATTCCTTTTGTGCAATTCTTTCCTTCATGTGTTCCAATGCAATGCTCATTATCAATTCACTCTTATCCTATTCTCCTCCCAACCCCTCCATCTCAGACCTGTTTTGTAATAGTGATGCTATGCAATAATGTCGTTTTGTGACTGAGATATTTTACTCGGCATAATGTCCTCCAGGGTCCCCCATGTTGTGTAATGTTTTATGAGTTCACTATTTTTCAGTGCTGCATAGTATTCCATTGTATGAATATGCAATAGTTTTTCTATCCATTTATTTTTTGATAGGTACTTTGGTTGTTTCCATCTGTTTTCTCTGGATTACTTTTACTGTACAGGTTTCTTATAGATGTGTGTTTTATGGGTCCAGATACAATATATTTAAGAGGAGAAAAAGTTCAAAGTTCATAATAAATGGATTAATTTAGACTTACCCTCCCATTATAGCCAGCTCTGATGGCCTACTGGATAAGAAATTGTGCTGCCATGCCAAAGGCTAGATGCTTGAAGCCACCAGCTTCTGTTTGAGAAGAGATGGGCAATCTCTTCCTATGTGGCGTAGAGCTTCTGAAAACCAGTGGGAGATTAGCTTTGAATTGCTTCCAACTTTATGTTACATAACAGCAACAACAACAACAACACATATACCCATAGTTGCTGTAGAAGGATTCCATGAACATCTTTCCTAAGAAGCAGGAATGTATGTGGCTAACAATCATGGTAACAGTTCTCAATTTCTTTTCCTTCCAGATCATCAGAGTTTTCTTCCTCAAAAATATTAAACTGCACAAATATCATGCTCAATATATATTATTCCATATTGCTCACTTTGTCTAAAATGTTTTCCTAATTGACATGTTTTTATTGTTGTCTATTGCCATTGAGTTGAGCATGACTCATAATGACCCTATGCACAAAATGCCTGAAGCCTTTGTATAATTATCATCATTTCTCAAAGTTTAAAGGGTTTTCAGAGGCGTGTTGTTTAGGAAGTGGATGCCACTCCTGCTAATTGACATAGAACTAATTATACTTTGGATAGGAAATTAATGAAATTAATTAAAGTTTTATTGATGGAAAAATATACACTTACATATGTGGAGAATTTATAATGGAAAAGCTCATTATAGTATATATGTGAATTTATATAATTCATTTTATCACTGAATTAACTAGGAAACCAGTTATATAATTTCCCCAGAAATTTTAAGTGTTCTTATAGGGTAAATCCAACATTATAATGTATTATTTTTTTT
>NW_006400092.1:456252-460940 GCF_000299155.1 Elephantulus edwardii | reverse complement strand
ATGAGTCACAGGAGACATGATGGCACATAAAAACAACAACAACAAAGAAACAAACTTATTTTAATTGCATTTTCCCCCCTGTATTTCTTGTAATTATTTTTTATATGCTGCTTGATACACAAAGCAAAAGGCATTCTTGGTTTATCTATCTGATTCCTTACTGCTAATTTGTGTATGGGTTGTAAGCAGTGACAAGAAGAGCAAAAATGGAAAATAAGGATTGTTCATGAAGAATATATTTTTTCAACTTTTATAATATAGGTGTTTTATTACTATGCATACATTTTAACCTATACCATATCTATTGAAAACAGTTCTGGGCACACAGTATGTAATATGTCAGACGTTAACCAAGAGGTTATTGGTTCAAATGTAGCAACTGTTGTCTGGTAGAAAAATATGAACTCTCCTAGAGCTATTTATGGCTTTAGAAATCTGATGGAGTATCACGAATCTACTCAACAGCAGTAGTTTGTTGTTGTTTATAAAAACCTCTGTGCAATGACTTGGTGGAAAGCTGGAACAAATGGACTTCAAATTCAAACATGTAACAAAAAATGAGGAAACCTCATTGACTCTGTCTCAGGCTCCTTTTACTAAAGTGATATCGAAACAACATCTTTCTATTTTACTATATTAAAATAAGTTAATGTCTGTCTTTTTTATTTCTTTAATTGTCCTTATATGGCACTCGTCTAACTTTAGCTGTAAATGAAGTGTAATTAGACTTGAAGACATAAAACCAAAGCAAAATGTTAAGAAAAAGGAATTATAAAATACATTTTTTTTTAAAAGTGTGAAAAGATATACTATCAATGATAAGAGTAAAACCTAGGGAGGTATTCAGCAAGAAATTAGTACTTGAATCAAGTAATCTTTAATTATTGGGATTTTTTTCTGGTCTTGGGTAATAAGAGAATCTCAAGGTTATGTGATAATATTCATTAAACTGTGAAAGTTTAAAATGTTAGAATATGTTTGAATGTGGCAAACCTTATCATTCTGGAGCATGGTCTACACAGGGCACATAGGGAAGAAAACATCTTTATTATAGGTTGCAGATCTTGAATGTTTTACTAAGCTTTCTCAGAATAACCTGGAGTTGTAGTGAACTTATAGGCAATAAATATTGGCTCAATGTTGAGACAAAAATTTCCCCTAATAAGAGGATAAAAATTCACAGTTTATTAAAAAATATTTACAACACCCTAATCTGATTAAAAAAAAATTGGAATTGTAATGGAGAATACTGAGTAAGTGCCAAAAGAATCAAGAAATATCTCTTGGGCAAGTGCAATCAACATGCTCCTTACATTTCATCTCACATCATTTGGGTATGTTGTCAGGAGGGGCTTGTCCTTGGGAAGATTTCATGTTTGGAAAATAGAAGGTTAGTAAGAGAGAGGAAAACCCTTAACAAGATGAATCGACACAGTGACTATAGTAATGGGCCAGAGTATGTCAGGGATAATGAGGATGGCATAGTTTAGGCAATTCATTGTTTATATAGTTGCTATGAGTAGTGGTACTACATCAATATATACAAAGAACTCCGAATAAGGAGGAGAAACGCATTACAAAATTGGCAAAATATCCAAATAGATACCTTATCAAAGATAGAATACAAATAGGAAGTTGTTCAAACACATATCATTACAGGTTTTCAAGTTGAAACAGTAGTGGGGTACTCCTACGTGCCTATTAACCAAACCATTTGCTATTGAGTTGATTTCAACTAATGATGGCCTCAAGCATGTCAGAGCAGAACTGTGATCCATAGGATTTCAAAGGCTGTTTTTTTGTTTGGGTTCCCCCCCCCCCCGAAAGAAATCTACTATTATTTCTCCTGAGCCACTTCTGGGTGATCTCAAACCCCAGATCTTTTGCTTATCAATTGAGTCCTTTAAATTTTTTGTACCACACAAAGTGTCTTCATGTTGTTGTTGTTGTTGTTATGTGCTGTTGAGTCACCTGTGACCCATAGCAGCAGTATGTATAGCAGCTCTGAATCCTGCCCTGTCCTGAGCCTGTCTCACTGTTTCTGACACACCAACACCCATTGCTCCAGATACTGTATCAATCAATATCATCCAGGGTCTTCCTCTCCTGTGCTGTTTGTTCCCTCTACGCTTCTGAGCATGATGTCCTTCTCAATGACCCATCTGTCCTGGCCAATTGCCAAAAGTATGTAAGATGGAGCTTCAATATTCTAGGATCCAAGGAGAGACTTGGCTTCACCCTCTCCAAGACAGATTTGTTTTCTTGGCAGTTCATGGTATGTTCAAGACTCCTACAGCACCACAACTTGAAGGCATTGGTTCTTCTATCCTTCTTAGTCATTGTCCAAGCTCTCTGAAGCATAACAAGTAATTGAGAAGACCATGGCCTGGATTAGGCACACCTTAGTCTCTAGACTGGCATTGTTGCTTTTCAACATTCTGAAGAGGTCCCTGACAGCAGATTTTCCCAATCAATACATCTTTTAATTTCCTGGCTGCTGGAGCCAAGAGTGTCGATTGTGGAGCAGAGTAAACTGTACTTGGTAAAAACCTCAATCTCTTCTCCATTTATCATGATGCTGCCAATTGGCCCAGGGATGAGAATCTTTGTTTTCTTGATGTTTAGCTTCAATCCACATTGAAGACTATAGTCCTTGACCTTCTGCAACAAGCACTTCAGGTCCTCCTCAGTTTCAGAAGCAAGGTGTGTCATCTACATAATGTAGATTGTTGATGAGTCTTCCTCCAATCATGATGCCACATTCCTCCTCATAAAGCCCTGCTTCCCGAATGATCTGTTCTGCATACAGATTTAAAAGGTATGGAGACAGAATGCATGTCTGATGCACTCCTTTCCTCATTTTGAACCATGCAGTGTTTCCCTGCTCTATTCTGATGACTGCTTCCTGGTCTAAGTATGTTGTTGTTGTTAAGTGCTGTCGATCACTTGCGACTCATAGCAAACCTGTGTACAACAGCCCTAAACTCTGTTCTGTCCTGTGTCAATCTCATTGTCTCCAACACACTCATCCCGATTGCCCCCGTCACCGAATCAATACATCTTCTAGAGGGCCTTCCCCTCCTGCTCCTGCCCTCCACCCTCCCAAGTCTGCTGTCCTTCTCCAAGGACTGGTCTCTCCTTACAACATGACCAAAGTATGTCAGATGAAGCCTCAGAATCCTTGCCTCCAAGGAGCATCCTGGTCTAAGTATAGGTTTCGCATTAGCACAATTAAGTGTACCTTGCTAAGAAGCTCATTCTGACTCATACTGACTCTTTAACAAACAAAATTTCAGAGCCATTTCCTTTGCGTTATTTTCAACTCATAGTGAGTTTACATTTGGTTTCTGAAGCTATACATTTTTAAAGGAAGAGACTTGATTTTTCTTCTGCAGAGCAGCCGGTGGATTTGAACTACTGTCTTAGTATCAGCAACTTAATATATTTTGTCATGTGTGAGGGCTCTAGAGATTTCCTCTCTAATTGCTGTCAAGTTGGTTTTCAGAGACTATAAATCTCACGGAGTAAATTGTCTATCTTCTGTGAAGCAGCTGGTGAATTAGAACTATCAGCAGCAAAAACAGTTAACAGTAGAAAATACTGGTGAGGAAGTGGAGAAACACTCTTTCATTTTGGGGATGCAAAATGATATAATATAACCACTGTGGAAGACAGTCTTACAATTTCTTACAAAATGAAATATACTTATTTTAAGTGTAAGAAAATTTTTAAAATGGATTTTAAGGGTAGGTGATAACACAATACTGTAGTGGTAACTATATGAGATTATACATTTGTCAAAAGACCATAGAGTTATACAATATAGAGTGAATTCAAGGTAAGTTATAAACTTTGGTTAATTACAAAACTTTTAAAAACCCACTGTCACTAAATTGTTTCCTGCTCATGGAGACCCTCCGTTATATTTCTTAATTTATAAATATTTATGGGAGGAAACTGCTTATCTTTTCCTAGGGAGTGCCTACGGGCTTTGAATACCAAGTATTGAGTTAAAAGCTGAATACCTAATGCAATATGTTACCAGAAATTCTTTTAGTTATTAATAATGATTCATCTATATAGATGCATTGATTTTAACCAATTATTGGTTACAATTGATTATAATTGAAACTATTGATTAATTGTAATCAATTTATTGCTTAAGTCTGAACAACATGGCTGATCTCAGATGTTAGGCTGTAAAATCACACCAGTGGAGAGTGCCTATCTATGTATATCTGAATTTCTGGTGGATTTGTACCGCTAAAAAAGTGTCTTCTTTGGGTTAACAGTGCAACTCCCTATAAACTATGCCACCAGAGATCCCTTTGTAACAAAAGCAAGACACTAATAAAGTATGTCAGTAATAAAAAAGACTGGACAAGGATATGTATACAAGGATCTGTACATATGTGCAGTTTTTTATAGCTAACACTTCTCTATGAAAACAGTCTAATACTTCTACACCCCACCCCAAATCAAACCTAGTATTTTTTCCCTTTTATTTTATTTTTATTATTAAATTTTATTAGTTTTAATGAACATTTACAGGGATTTTGGGTTTTCATTCCTTCATTGCTGCACCACTCTCTCTACCCTGCTCCCCAGTTTGTTCTTCTTCCCCGCCATCCAAATGTCTGTTTTAATTGTCCAATTGCCACAGTGCTTGTCAAAGTCAGTTCTGATTA
>NW_006400092.1:434610-451547 GCF_000299155.1 Elephantulus edwardii | reverse complement strand
CAACAAATGCTGGCGAGGTTGTGGAGAGACTGGAACCCTTATTCACTGTTGGTGGGAGTGTAAAATGGTGCAACCACTATAATGTACTATTTTATATCCCATTAAAATTTAGCTTGTCTAATGTAAGACTTCTATTTCAGAATAATTATTTGCTTTTTGGTTACATCTGTTACTTCATTTAGAGAGTTAAAAGGTAAGTTGATACCAGTTTTGTATTATTGTTGTTGTTATATACTCTCAAGTCAGAACTGTCTCATAATTGACACTCCAGTGGATTTTTTCAAAGGCTATAAATTAAATGGGAGAATATATCACACAGCATTAGACTGCTCATCTTCCCTCCTCCTAAGCAAGTGGTAGATTAGAACTACATGCGTTGGGATTGATAGCACCACTCTTTACAACCAGACTACCTTATATTGTTGTTTCATGCTATAGTCAGAACCATCTCATAACTCCAGTGATATTTAGAGGCTGTAAATTGCATGGGAGGAGATTGCCTACTTTTCTCCTGTGGAGCAGCTGGTGGCTTAGAAACATGTGTCTTTTCATTGGCAGTGTAGCTCCTTACTACTAGACCACCAGAGTTAGAAAAGATTTAATTGTGTAGCATCTATTACTTCTGTGTGAGCCCACAGAAAGAAGGGGATATAGAAGAAAAAGAAGTAATGATAATTCAATGAGAAGAGTTTCAGTACAGTGGAAATAGGTAAAGTTTTTTTTTTTAGACTTTTTCGTTATCAAGTCTTTGATGTAAAAGCCCATAAAATTAACTTCAATCACGGTTTTATCATTTTCCCATTACATGATCATCTTATAGACTAAAAAGATGCAAAGGACTTTAGAAATAATTTGCCACAACTTTAGCTAAGATGGGCCAAAGCATAGAAAGTGCAATTGAAGGTCATAAATACAATCCAGGGTAAGAAATCAGTTCTCCTCAATGAATTCCATTTCTTTCTATCAAAAAACACTGACTTTTAAAATCATAAATATTTCTCTGTCTCCATTTCCTCTGATTCTAAAATGAATAAGTAGGTTGTATATACACATTGGTAAGATTCATACCAATTTTATAATTCTCAGTATTTGTTTCTTTTGTATAACTAAACATATATTAGCAGTATCAAGAGTATACACAGCTACAAATCTGGGGATCTGCAATGGAAAGTATAGAAGTTCAGATGGGATTTATAAACCTAATGAAGTGTTGGGACTCATTCCTGACAGGTTTTCTGGCAGATCCATCTGTTTTCTGAGTCACAGGTTTCAGAAACCAGTTTTTCACCTGAGATGAGAGCACAGCTTGTTTTATCTTCAGAGCCATAAATTTTAAATCTGTGGATCAAGAGAAAAAAAAATCAAAGTGTTTAGGATTTTATTACATAGTTGTCCTCATCCAGCCTATCATTTTCTAGAACTTTCTGTAAACAATAGGATGCTAAATGAGAAATCAAATATTAAGTGAACAGCCACAAATGTAATGAACTCTGAAGGCAAAGCTAATGTAAACATCTAGAATTAACAGGTTCATCTTCACTTGAAAAGAATCCTTCTTACAATAACCTCTATAACCACACACAGACATACGCACAAAAAGGGGGGGTAGGGGAGAAAAAAAGAGAGAGAGAGAGAAAGATTGAGGGATTTTGGAAGTCAGGAACAGAATATCTTGTTTTACCACAAACATGTTTTATTTAATACTTCTGAACTCCACTGACTAAACTTTTTATCTTGTTTTTCCTATGCAAAAGACTGGCTTCCTAATATTTAGGAAAGCATTGAGATGGTAATTAAAATTATGACAATGCTTAAGGAATTAAGTGCTCAGTAAAGGATAATCAGCATAAAAAGAGCAATATGTATACAGGTTCTACAGAATTCTGTTACAGCTGAGAAAAGAGGCTAGGAGCATGGATATCTAGCCAGTTTCCCCTTTCTCTTATTTAACATAAAAGTTGATGGGCATTACTTTTTATATACTATTAGCTTGTTCTGTTCTGTATATAAGTTGAAAAGGTATGGAGATAGGATGCATCCCTGGCGTACGCCCTTCCCAATTTTGAACCATGTAGTGTTCCCTTGCTCTGTTCTGACGACTGCCTCCTGGTCCAAGTATAAGTTTCGCATTAGAACGATCAAGTGTTCTGGGATTCCCATTCTTCTCAGAGTCAACCATAGTTTGTTATGATCTACACAGTCAAATGCCTTTGCATAGTCAATGAAACAGAGATAGACATTCCTCTGGTATTCCCTGCTTTCAGCCAAGATCCATCTAACATCAGCTACAATATCTCTAGTACCACGACCCCTTCTGAAACCAGCCTGGACTTCTGGTAGTTCTCTGTTGATGTGCTGTTCCAGTCGTTTTTGGATAATCTTCAGTAAAATCTTGCTTGCATGTGAAATCTGTGAGATTGAACAGATTATCCGGGAGGCTGGTCTCTAGGAGGAGAAATGTGGGGTCAAGATTGGTGGACGATTTATCAACAATCTGTGTTATGCGGATGACACAACCCTACTTGCTGAAACTGAAGAGGACCTGAAGCGCCTGCTGCAGAGTGTCAAGGACTGCAGCCTACAGTGTGGATTGAGGCTCAATGTCAAGAAGACAAAGATTCTCACCACTGGACCAATTGGCAGCATCCGGATGGATGGTGAAGAGATTGAGATTGTACACAGCTTTAGTTTGCTTGGCTCTGTAGTCAACAGTCTTGGCACCGGCAGCCAGGAAATTAAAAGGTGCATTGCCATGGGAAAGTCTGCTGTTAGGGACCTCTCCAAAGTACTGAAGAGCAATGGTGTCTCTCTGGAGACTAAGGTGCGTCTGATACAGGCTATGGTCTTCGCAATCACTTGTTATGCATCAGAGAGTTGGACAATGACCAAGGAGGACAGAAGGAGAATTGATGCCTTTGAGCTGTGGTGCTGGAGAAGAGTATTGAGAATACCATGGACTGCTAGGAAAACAAACAGATTTGTCCTGGAAAGGGTTAAACCGGGTGGCTCCTTGGAGGCAAGGATTCTGAGGCTCTGTCTAACATACTTTGGACATGTTGTGAGGAGAGACCGGTCCTTGGAGAGGGACATCATGCTTGGGAGGGTGGAGGGACAACGCAGGAGAGGAAGGCCCTTTATGAGGTGGATTGATTCAGTGACTGGGATAATTGGGATGGGAGTGTCGGAGATAGTGCGATTGGCACAGGACAGAGCGGAGTTTAGGGCTGTTGTACATAGGGTCACTATGAGTCGCAGGCAACTCGATGGCACATAACAACAACAACAATAACAACATTAGCTTAAAGCACACATGAATCTTGAGACTCACTGCAGCTGGATGTTTGATAAAATCCAAACAGTGGAATGTGAGTATTAGGAATGAGTTATAAGGATGGGGGAAAATCAAGACATCTTTCATTTCACACACACTGTGAGTAGGTGGTGTCAGGTCCAGCTTCTTCATATACAGACTTTTCTTCTGGGCCTGAGCAGCAATAAGATTCCTTCCTAGGCCCACCTCTTTAGCTAAGCCATAAACTTCTCTTAAGTGGACAACTGAAAATAACCCCTAACTTGCTCATCATTCTTATTTTCCTCTCATTTTTTGAACATGATTTTTCTAATCTGAACAAATGCCTCAATGTTTTCAGAGCTGTTTTATGACCAAATATCTATTTACTCCTATCACTTTATCCAAAACTATTCAGGAAAGAATTAATATGTCCTGGGTTGTATGTTTGTCATTTTTTTTTTCTCTTATCTGAAAATCAAAGCTTGGAATCTAAATGAGGCTGTTTGTGCTCAGGAATGACAACAGCTGGAATGGCTTTACAAAAATTATCACTTTGAAGTGTTTAACTGAATTTAATAACTTTTACAATTATTTATGCTGTTAAAATATGGTGTCAAAAATATCTCCAAATTGCTAAAGGGTCAATTTAAAGGTTAAAGTATGCCTGATCCAAGTACAATCTTTTCATTTGTTTCCCATGCATCAGAAAGTTGGACAATGTACAAAGATGACAGTGAAATAAATGATGCTTTTTGAGTCATGATGTTGGAAAAGAGTACTTTATATCCATACAACAAACTGGTCTGTCTAGAAGGAAGTGCAACCATAGGGCCTGTTAGAGGCAAGGATCATAAAACTGCTTATGGACTTTGGTCATGTTATCAGGAGGAGACAGTACTTGGAAAAGGACATCATACTGGGAAAAGTGACAAGGGATGATAGACGGAGAATTGATGCCTTTGAGCTGTGGTGTTGGAGAAGAGTATTGTATATACCATGGACTGCTAGGAGAACAAACAAGTTCATCCTGGAGAGGGTTAAACCAGGCTGCTCCTTGGAGGCAAGAATTCTGAAGCTTTGTCAGACATACTTTAGACATGTTGCAAGGAGGGATGTCACACTTGCGAGGGTGGAGGGAAAGTGTGGGAGAGGAAGATCCCCTATGAGATGAATTGATTCAGAACGGAGTAATGAGGGTAGATGTGTCGAAGACAGTGAGATTGGCACAGGATAGAGCAGGGTTTAGGGCTATTGTACATAGGGTCACTATGAGTTTCAAAGCAACCCCACGGCATATGACAACAACCCCCTCAAGGAAGCTGGTCTGTTCCTTGTCTTTTAAAATATGTTGTTGTTGTTGTTGATTGTCTTCGAGTTGAGCACGACTCATAGGAACCCAATCAACAAAAGGCCTGAGGCCTTTCAATAACTATTGACAGTTGGCAAAGTTCATAGAGTTTCTGGAAGCATATTGTTTAGCAAGTGGAAGCCACTCCTGCTTCCAAAACTGTCTTCAACTGGGAGCTCCACCAAACACTGTCCACCATGGGTAACTGTTATGGTATTTGACACCTCAACGACACAAAGTCCAGTATCACAGCAACCTCAGGTTACCTCAGTATAGCATATTGACAGAAGAGTGCTGTACCACTTAGAAAAATGTTCATCCAAAATATAATAAGAACCAACTTTAAATACAAAGACCCTCTCCAAGGTCTTGTTGACTCTAAAATATGGATATGCTTATAAATGGCTGATATTTTTTTCATGAATGAAATTCAAAACCAACTATGTGAACATTAAATTCTCTGATTATTATAAATTTCTAGAAAATTTCTAAATAAGTCAAAACACAAAACACTTCAACAAAATGTTAACAAAAATCTTCAACAATAATGTTACTGCCTGACAATATCAACTTGGTGTGAACTGAACATTAAAAGTAGCTCTTTTATGCAGCTTAACAAAGTCATTATAAAACAGGACTGAAATGTGGAGTTGGGGGAAACTATGAAAAGAGAGAATAGATAATGAATACTGTATTGGAACAAATGAAGGAAAGAACTATTTAAAATATATGATTAGGCATTATTTACATGACAACAGTCTAGAATAAGAGATGCATTGCAAAGTGGACTGGGGGAGGGCTATGAGGAAGGAAGGAATTTGTACAACAATGAATGAATATTAAAAAAAAAAAGAAACTGAGCTGGGGAGGAGCAAGGGAGGAATAAGGGGGGGGGGAAGCTCATTTAATACTCACTCAGTAGAATTTAAAGGAGTGCCGTTTATCCACTTCCAGGTCTTTTGTGGTAGTGTAAAATTTAATCCAATCCAATACATAATTCCTGCTTCTTTTTTTACTAGACCCTGTATGAGTCTCTATAAATTGAATAGAAGAAATGAAGGAATATTCATTCAATTGGTTTATGTCTTCAGTTGCTACTTTACTTATCCTTATGACTCAGTACAATCATTACTCTGTTTATAGATTCTTTACTGAATCCACATCAGAATTAATAATTTTTTTGTAATATTTATCTGTACTTCCATATTTCTATTATTTAAATCATCATGTTGTTGTTATTATGTGCCATTGAGTTGCCTGTGACTAACAGCAATCTTATATACATTAGCTCTGAAACTTGCCCTATCTTAAGCCAATCTCATCATCTAGGACAGACCTAATCCCATTGCTCCAGTCACTGAGTTAGTCTATCTCATTCTGGGTCTTCTTATCCTGTGCTGTCCCTCCACCCTTCCAAGCATGACGTCCCTCTCCAAGGACTATCTCTTCTGGTCACATGCCCCAAGTATGTAAAACAGAGCCTCAAAATCCTTTCCTTCAGGATATCACCTTCTACAGGATAGACCTGTTTGTTCTTGTGGCAATACATGATATGTTCAACACTCTGCTCCACTACCACAACTCAAAGGCATCGATCCTTCTTCTATCATCCTTAGTTATTGTCCAGCCCTCAGATTCACAGCAAAAGCCATTCAATTAGTTCTTACATTCCTGGAAACACTCTATTGGACTGTGAGCTTCTTAAATTCAAGGTCTCTTTTCCATTTGCACAATACCTTAGGCTAAAACCCAAGCACATTAGCATCATTTAATGAAAGTGTTCAATTCTACTAAGATATTATTTACCAGTTCTTTCATGTCTTGAATAAGTAGCAAACTGGACTCTTTACTGTAACAATCTGCTAAACTGTCATTCCAGAATCTGGATGTGGGTGAAAGAAACAAGCATTTCTCTTGGGTTGAATACCAAGGCATTGAACACTTTAATTGGCATAATGTCTCTAAAGTAAGAAAGGAAAAAAAATTAAAGAAACATTTCAAACTATCTTGACTCCACTGCAACTGTTATCACAAATGCACACATTTCATTATACATACTCAAAAGCCATCACTTATTACTGTGAATTCATGATTTTGAGACCTGTTCATTATAGTAACAGGAATTAAAATACAAAGACCATTTATTATTGTTGTTTGTAAATGCCTTCAAGTTAGTTCAAATTCATAGCAACTATTTGTGCAACAGAAAGAAACATTGTCTTGTTTTGCCTTTTGGTCTGTGTACAGGTTCTGTATGGCTGCAAGTAAGTGTTCTGAAATTCTCATTCTTTCCTATGTTATTCATAATTTCTTATGATACACACAAGTGAAAACTTTTGTATAGTCGAAGAAAAAACACAGACAACTTTATGTTTTCTCCTATGAGTGAAGTTCCATCTAACATCAACTAAAATCTGGCTTGAATTTCTGTCAATTCTCTGCCAATATACAGCTACAGTTTCTAAATTCTTTTTAGCAAGTGATATTAATGAATTATCTATAATTTCTACATTCTGTTGTCTCACTTTCTTCACAATAGGCACAAATATGGATCTCTCCCATTAGGTTAGCCTAGTAGCTGTCTTTCAAGTTTCTTGGCAGAGAGAATGAGCATCTTTAGTATTTCTCTCACTCAGTTTCTATCGGTATTTCATCAATCCCTGGAGCTTATCTGTTTTCTTCCTCCTCCTCCTTCTCCTCATCCTCCTCCTCTTCTTCCTCCTCCTCCTTCTCCTCCTCCTTCTCCTTCTCCTTCTTCTTCTTCTCATGCCTTCAGTACCACTTAGACCTCTTCTTTCAATGTAATTGGTTCTTTATTATATTTTATTGCCTGAAATGCTTAGGCATCAACCCATCCTTTTCTGCATAATGACTATATATTTCTTCCATCTCCTTTTGATATGCCCTCTGTCAAGCAATATTTTGCCTATACAATCCTTCACTCTTGTAACTTGAAGCTTACTTTTTTTAAACTTTAATTCTTTCAGCTTGAGAAATGCCAAGTATGTTGGCATATATACAACAATCTTGTATTTATATGAATATTTCTCTATCACTGTCAACATTGAACTTCAGGACAGATAGTTAAATATATTCAATGCCATTTTTCTTCAATTTTTATTATAATATATAATACCATATAATTTCTGATTTAAAATGGCCAATAACAGTTCATTTCAGTTCATCAATTCATAGGATATTGATCTTTTTGTGTTCAATTTCCCTTTTTATAATTTCTAATTTTCTAGACCTCTCCTTCATCCTACTCAGGTTCTAGTTATTAATGGATATTTGTAGCTATTTATTTTTCACTTTGAGTCATGACATCAATAAATAAAGGCCCTTAAATAATTATTCTATCCTTACAATTAATGTAGACACTACTTTGGGGAGGTAGCCCTTCCCCAGCTGTATGTTGAGAACATTTCATCCTAGGAAGCTCATCTTTTGGCACTATATCAGGCAAAGTTCAGCTGCTGTTAAAAAGATTTTCACTGCTTAAGTTTTTTCCTCCCTGGAAATAAGTAATCAAGCCTTCTCTTTACTGTATTTTAGTCTGACATCTTCACTGAAACCTTCCACCCTGGATATATTTGGAATATCAGTGGCATGGCTTTTACTAACAAGTGGCATTGTTTCAGTATCAAAGAATCAAACAAGCTACCCCAGTAGAACAAACTAACATATGAGCTAATAAGTTATATTGAGTAATATTGTTGTGTACCATTAAGTCAGAACCGACCCATAGCTGACCCTCCAGCAGATTTTCAGAGGCTAAAATCCCACAGGAGGAGTGGCTCATCCTTCTCCTGCAGAGCAGCTGGCAGATTTGAACCTTGTACCTTTGACACTGCAACACAGATTCTTACCACTAAGGCACCAGACCTCCTTAAGTATATTAACAAAGAAGAAAAGTCCACAATAAAGTAAACAGGCACATTGCACACTTCCACACACTGAGAGAAAATAAAAATATCAGATCACACTGGGGTCTGTCACTAGTTCTTATTCTACAACACAGCATTATTATCACACTAATCTAAGAAATTTTCATTTAAAATTACATGCAAAGTATGAAGCATATAATAGTTTATCTCATCACATTAATAATAATTACCACAAGGGGGAAAATCACAAAATTTTAAATTGTCAAATAATATTATTTCCCACTTAATGTGATCTACAGAATTTTGCCAGAAAAACATTTACAGATCTCTTAATATATCTCTTCTGGTCATATTCTTCTATAGTCTCTCAATGGTAGACACCTTTATTATCATGCTTACCACACCGGAACAAGAATAATGTTGCCACATGACAAAGAAATAAAATATGTATTAAAGGATTAACAGTTTGACATTTTTATTAAATTCATAGAATAAACAGTTTAAAGATATATTTTCCCTTTTAAGTTGATGTTCAGTTATTTCTTTTTTTCTAATTAAATTTTATTCATTTTAATGAACATTTACAGAGATTTTGAGTTTTCATTCATTCATTGTTGCACTATTTTCTCTACCCTCCTCCCAAGTTAGTTCTTTTTTCCCCCCTTGAAAGTCTGTTTTAATTGTCCAGTTGCCACAGTGCCTGTCAAAGCCAGTTCTGATTAATCTCTTTTGTCAGTCTTTGCCATTCCCTATCACTCTTCCTTGAGAGAGACTTCACCCTGATTCATAAGGAAAAGGGGATGGCATATTCTCTTAGCTACTTCCTGCTGAAAAGGGACGCTTTAGGTTTCAGGGTGAAGATCTTCTCTCACTACTGTAAAGGGCCCCTTTGGCAATAGGGAACACATAGACTGTTATGGAGATTGATTTTGGAATTTAGATGCACATGTTCATATCCCTGAAGATGTATCATGGAAGTGTTGCAGGCTAGAAGACATAAATTTAACTAACAAGTTAAAAGTACATGAGTCAAGAATTAAAAAGCAATAATGTTCTAGGTAGAGGCGCTAATAGTGGCACAAATCAAGTTAGAGAGGGAAAGTAGTTCTTAAAATAAAAGGCCTATTGACTAGCACTTTGTCTATTATAGTATAAAGGTTAGGAACCAAGATGTAGAGGCTCAACTATGTCATTTATTGTTCTTAAGTCCTGTAGCAAATTCCATCTAGCACTGGGTTGTTTTACAGCTTGGAAGTCAGCATGCAAGGCAGAGGTGAAGTAAGGAACTGCTTATGAGGTTTTCCGTCAATTCCAACAACTAAGAAAGAGTGAGAAGAGTTAGGACCTCAGAAGGCTTTTAGGACCAAATCTTGTGTCCAGGAGAAAACGAATATACTTACCAGTAAAGTTAATTCTCACCCACAGCTCTTCTGGGAGGATCTAAATCATTGAAGTGTTCTCCTTTGTTTCCAGCTGAGAACTGGGGCCTGTCAGCCACGAAGACCTGATGTGGGCCAGCCTTGGCCAAGTGTCCTTCAGAGCCACACTTAAAGCAACTGAGTGGGAGCTTCCTCTCTACTCCCTTGCTTATCTGTGGCTCTCATCTGTGACACTGTCTACTGAAGTGGCCCAGCTTTCCACAGTGGAAGAAATTCTGACCTCCTTTATTACCTTTGGGTGGCACTGTATATGAGTAAGACTTCCTTTTCCTGACACAGGCCCTAAACTGGCAGCAATAGCTACTGTTCATTATTTCTATTGAGTGTCTCAGCAGCAACTTTCCATGAAGCAGTAAGATTACCTAAACACAGCTCCTAACATCACCCCTTACTAGTTATGTTGTTTTGAGAAAGTTACTTAAAATTTCTAAGCTTCAATTTTCTGAAATATTAAATTAAGATGAAAATAGCATTATATTAATATATGACATTGTTGTATATCTTAAATATTATAAAATGAAATTAGTTAAATATTAGCTACTATTCTTAGGAAAGTCAAGCCACAAAATTACCTGTTGTTTCATATTTCCTCCCTTGAATACTCTTGTTTTCTTGAACATTCACACTATTTTTTTCTACTGATAAGTTTTTATTTAAAAGGCTCCCTAGGAAATAAAGAAAAATAATTGAAAAGATTAAATGATGAAATAGGTGACTGAATGAAAAGATTATATTGATCACTTCTCTATGTTTCCCCCTAAAACTAGAAGATAGATCAAATGTGAATGATAAAATTACAGCTCAACTTTTAAACTCAAGGGGAAATGAAATTACCTTAGTAACCTTGAATATGGACATTAGATAAAGGCAATAGCAATTTGACCTAAAAAGGGCCTAGTTAGGCAATTATCAACAAACAAGAAAATAACAATGGATGTGGAGATACTATAAGTTACCTACTAGATAAGTAAAATTAAGAGACCCAAACTTTTAAATTCATTACACTGTTACCAAAACTTTCTCATCTCAGATTGAGTATAATTATGATTACCTCAAGGCAGAGACTGCTTAATGAAATCTGGAATATAGCAGGTATTCAATAAACTGTAAAACCTCAATAATCATTATGTTCATCTTCTTGTCATCATATTCTGTTTGTTTTTTATTATTTTGAAACACATGTGAAATAACACATGATGACCATTGAAACATGGAACATAGAGTGAATATTTGATGAATCACAGAAGTATTGTTTTGTTTCTATTTTTTACTTCCTTGATCTTTTGCTAAATTTGAAGTGGAGAAATTATATTAAGATGCTCAACTAAAGATGAAATTGGAGTAAATATTCTGAAATAATTTATTTTACAGAACTTACCTGCAACACTCATGCCTATCACAGCCAAGACAAATAAAATAATCACAGCACAGCCAATTTTTATAGCAAAATGATGCCAATGTGGACCTTGACAGACATCTGAGAAGGTAAAATAAATCATTAACTCTTTTGAATAGATGTGGTACAGTATAGTTGCAGTTGGTTTGGATCTCATATTGACAGGTGCTTATTGGGGTCTGGGAGAAGACAATATTTATCAGCAATATTAGAGTCTCACAAAATAGATTAAATGGGGCTGACTTTAGAGTTTGTTCATTTATAAAACAGGAATTCTTATACTTTCTTTTGGTGAATCAAAGGTTAGTGTAAGATATATTGAATGGGGAAAAACTTGGTAACAGACAATAGTGATGGTAGAACTGCATGATGAATATAATTAATATCACTAAATTACAATTGTAATTACTTGTAAAATAGAAATATTTTGTTGCATATTTTTTTACCATAATTTAAAAATACAGATACTGTCAGAACTGACGCATAGTAAACCCTCCAGCTTTCAGAGGCAGTTAATCCCACAGGATGAGATTGCCCAACCTTCTCCTGAGGAGCAGCTAATGGCCTCAAACTGCACGCCTTCAGGATTGCATAGCAGTTTCTTGCTACTAGGCCACCAGCGCTATGTGGAAATACTTTTAAAATTGCTAAATGCCTTACAAAAAAAATGGTGCATTCACTATTATAGGAAATTAGTCAAAGCATTTTGGGTCAAATTATCTGACGTTATTTAGGTCATATTGTTTCAGTGGAAGTAGTGGTAAGAGTGGGCACACACGGGGAAGTTCATAACTCTGAACACACACCTGAACATGAGGAAATAAAACTTGATAATAATCACCAGAAATTCTAATGAGACCCAGAATGATGTAAGGCTAGAAAAATCTATTCAATCAGCCTCTGACCAGCACTAAGATATTTTTCCTTACAGTTATACAGTTATAAAGCAGTTGCCTTATTTTACCACCATGTCTCTTTTCTTCTTCATCCTTTCCCCTCTTGAAGATCCAACTTTATTTGCAAAATAAAGAAAACTTCACTTATTTATTATGTCAATATTTATTGTCAACATATATCAGTGAAGAGGAAGTTTCCTAAATTCAGTAGATTTGCATTTTTAGATACTATTTATTTCTGACTTTGAGCAATGTAGTCAACTTCCATAAGCCACAGACTTCCTTGTTTATAACTCTACATAAAGAAGTTCATAATGTTGTTCAAAGGGAGTTAGGTAATTTCCCTTACTGTGATTTATGGCCTTGAAATTCAACAGATGGTCAACTATTTGGTAATTCCAACCTAACAGCAATGAGGTCTGTTCTGTTGTTCCTACAGTGTTGTGTCTACTACATAAGATTACAGAAAAAGTGATGTCAAATAGATTCATGTGGAGATGGGATTGAGGTATTCCTGGAGTTATAGTTTCCTCCAGCTGGAGATCCTTGCCTCCGTGGATATGGGGACTTCCTAGGAGCCAAGCAGGACAAGAGACTTTAGAATACAGAACTTCAAGAAGTGATAGAAGGCTGACTTGAAAGCCTCTGTGTAAAGCCTCTGTGTACAAGCTGCCTGAACTGGTAGTCTTGATCTCCCGTCATACCAGAGACAAAGGAAGACACTAAGCTGAAGGAGAAAAGTTGAGAGAGGTGAGGCTCTGTGACAAGAGTGAGATTATGGGGAGACAGGACTCTCCATTATTTATGGGGAGATAGGACTGAAGCAACCCTGGTGTTATAGTTCCTCTATAGGGGGTTCCTTGCCTCCACAACTATGGGCCATCCGAGGGATCAAAGAAGACAAGAGACTTTAGTATACAGAGCACTAAACAGCTCACTATGATAGAGGGCTAACTTCCGATCCCCTGCACACAAGCTTCTTGAGCTAACAGCCTTGATCTCTAATCTTGTACCACTCTTGAATTAAGACATTAAGCTCCAAGAGAAAAGGTGCACATGAAACTGCTGGAGTAGAACACCTGGTCTTACATCACTCAGCCACTTCATACATGAAGGAGGCCTATAGAGTTAGTGTCAAGGTACTACATCAAGGTGAGATTCCTACAGACCTCTAATGCAGAACAGAGAGAATCTCAATGACTTTAGGAAAGGCACATTTCCCAGAAATGACTTTCAGTAGAGTAAGTAGCTCACCCAATAGATGGAAACTTTTAAGTTGGCAACTAATCAGTAACATTATAAAGGCAAGAACCAACAATAACTTTTTGCAGACACAATAGAAATGACCTGACACTTATCAACAAACATATAATGTCAAGAAAGCAGCAAGAAGCTTCAAACACTGTGAAAAAAAATTTAGCCTTCTCTAAAAATAATAGAGAATATGAGAGACCTCATGAATACCCCAGAGTCATGAAGGCAGATGATATATGTTGATATGGAGACATCTGAACAACTACAAATGAAATACAAATGATGGAAGAAACAATGGAAGTCACAAATAAAGGGAATAACACAGAGGTAGGGAATGAGAAAAAAAAATACATTGATGAAGAGTTATTTGAAAGCTACAGAAGAAGGTGCAAATGATAGAAATAAAAAAAAACAACAAACAAACAAGGAAACCACTAAGAAAGGAAAGGTTCCAGAGACACAGAGGCAAAAGAAGTATATTGATGAGGAAGGAGTGAGTGATGCCTTGCACTTAGAGAGACACCTCACTGGAATTGACACCATGCTGGGAGCAAAGTATGCCAGGAGTGACCCTGGAACTTGAGTGAGTTGACTTGCGGGAGGTCACTGCTGCTTGGCTGGATCACGTGGACCCCTTAAGCTCAACAGAAGGGAGAAAGACAGCTGAATCTCATCCTTGAAGGGAAAACCAAGGCTTCCTGGTTTTCCAGTCAGGTCTCCTTGCTGCCTTAAGTCTCCTCATGTCCAGTCCATTAACTGCCTGTAGCCCGTAGCACCTTGGACTGTTCTAGATGTAGCAGTTTTCTGACAGAAGATGCTGCTTTCTCAGAGCTTTTATCCACCAAACAGAAGCAGATCCTCCTCTAGGTAAAAAGGCAGAGAGTAACCCAGGCAGGGTAGCTGCCCCACCCAGTTCTGGAACAGTGATGTGAGATCAAGAACCTGCTATCACCTCAGGTATGAAAAACTCTACCAAAACAATGGCACGTAGGAAGCAGGCTACTTCACAACCTACACAAACCCAAAGAAAAATGTCACCCCAAAAGTGACACAGTATCAGTGGAGTTTCTGAAGCCAAAAAGTCTGAGAAAACTTTCTGACACCGAATTTAAAGGAACAAGTATTATTTTCAATTGGTGAAAAACAAACTTGAAGAATTACAGGAAAATGCAAGCAAAAACCAGTAGGAGCTTGAAAAAAACAATTCAAAACAATGCAGATAAAACAAATGAGGCATTTGAGGCTCTGGAAAAACAAGAAATCACACTTCAAAATATGAGGTCCAGTGTTTCAGATGCTCTCAGTATGGTGGAGGGACACATAAACAGAGTTGAAGAGATGGAACACAGAACCAGTGACATAAAAGATAAAATAGTCACCACTGATCTGCTAGAACAAAAAGCAGAATCAGAAGGAAAAAGAAGAAAACCTAAGAATAATGGGTGACAACATCAAGAGAAATAATATGCACATCATCAGAATACCAAACAGGAAGATGCAAGTAAAGGCACTGAAAAAGTTGTGGAAGAATTACTAGAAGAAAACTTTCCAAGCCTAATGAAGAACGAGAGAATATAAATTCAAGAAGCTGAGCAAACACCATATAGAATAGACCCCAAAAGAAAAACATCAAGGCATATCATAGTCAAATTTGCCAGAACCAAAGATAAGGAGAGAATTCTGAAAGCAGTGAGGGAAAAACAAAGAGTAACCTATAAGGGAAACCAAACAAGATTAAGTGTCAATTTCTCAGCAGAAACCATGTAAGTAAGAAGACAGTGGAATGACATATATCTAACACTCAAAGAACACAACTGTCAACCAAGAATATTGTACCCAAAAAAACTATCCATCAAATATGGAGGAGAGATCAAGGTATTCTCAGAAAAACAGAACCTAATGGAGTTTGTAAAAACAAGACTAGCGTTGCAGGAAATACTGAGAGACGTCGTTACAGAAGTGCCACAGAAAGCAGTATGGACCAAAGTAACTAGCAACAATACCAAAAAAAGAACTCAACAAAATAATAGTAATAAAATATTACTTCTCAATAATTACACTGAATATGGATGGTTAAAATGCATCACTGAAGAGAAAAAGAGTAGCAGAATGGATAAAAAAAAAAAACACAACCCAAATCCATCAATATGATGACTACAAGATACACACTTGAAAAATTTAGATACAGAAAGACTAAAAATAAAAGGGTGGGGGAAAATATACCAAGCACATGGAAACTGGAAAAAAGCAGGAATAGTGATATTAATTTCTGATAAAATAAATTTCAATGCAAAAACCATCACAAAGGAAAGGATGGTCACTACATAACACTTAAAGGGTCACTAGAACAAGAGGACACAACAATAATAATTTTTCTATGCACCAAATTATATAGCTGTAAAATATATAAAACAAACATTAACAAAACTGAAAAAGGAAATAGACCACACCACTATAGTAGTTGGAGACTTCAATACACCACTCTTAAGAAAAAATAGAACTATCAGAAAGAAATTCAAAAAAGATGCAGTGGAATTCAACCACACAATAAATCAAATTGATTTCATAGATACTTAAGCTAATGCACCCCAAAAGAACATAGTATACCTTCTTCTCCAATGTTCATAGAACATTTTCCAGAATAAATCACATTTTAGGTTGCAAGGTATGCATCAATAAATTTAAAAAAAATATAGAAATATTAAAAAGAATATTTTCAAAGACTACAATGCTACAAAAGTAGAAATTAATAACAAGAGGATAAAGGAGAAAAACTTATACATTTAGAGGCTGAACAACACTTTACTTGAACATGAGTGAGTACTAGAAGAAGTAAAAAAGCAAATGAAAATGTTTCTTGAAACAAATGACAATGAAAACACCAAAAGCAGCAATAGGAGTCAATTTACAGCAGTAGGAAAATACATTAAAAGACAGGAAAAAATGACCATTGACTCTCTAACCCACCATCTCCAACAAATTGAAAAAGAACAGCAACAAAACCCAACACCCTCCAAAACCACCAAAATTATAAAAATACAGGCAGAAATCAATGAAATAGAATATTTTTTAAAAGCCCTATTGAAACTATCAACAAATCCAGGAGTTAGTTCTTTGAAAAGGTTAATAAAATTGACAAACCAATGTTTTTGTTGTTCTTGTTGTTGTTAAGTGCAGTCGAGTTGTAGGTGACTCATAGCGACCCTATGAATGAAAGTCCTGGACACCTGTACAACTTTCATCCTTTTTCCAGGTTCATAGGGTTTCCAGAGGCAAGCTATTAAGAAAGTAGATGCCACTCCTGTTCCAAGCTTGTTTTAATTGGGGAGCTCCATCAACCACCACTGTCCCATGGGTAACCATTCTCACATTTGACTCATCAGTGTCACAGTGTTTGGATTCACAGCAACCATGAGTTACCTCTG
>NW_006400092.1:433978-434510 GCF_000299155.1 Elephantulus edwardii | reverse complement strand
GAAATTGTTAAGAAAGAAATGGAACGCATAAATATTGACATATTAGGCATTGGAGAGATCAGATGGACTGGCATGGGGCATTTTGAGTCAGATGATCATATGATATATAAGATTTGAAAGTCTTAGCAATAGCAATAAGAAAAGAGAAGGGAACAAAAGGTATCAAAATTGGCAAAGAGGAGGTAAAATAATCTGTCTATGCCAATGATATGGTAGCAAGAAAAATATTGGACACAGTGGACCAATTTAGCAAAGTAGCGGGATACAAGATCAACATACAAAAATCATTTGTATTTCTCTACAGTGACAAAGAGAATACAGAGCCGGAACTAAGAAAAACAATACCCTTCACAATAGCTAATCACAAGATTAAATAATTGGGAAAAAATTTAACCAGAAGCACAAAGGATCTATTCAAAGAAAATTACAAAACATTACTGCAAGAAACAAAAAGAGACCTTGAGAAGTGGAAGAATATCCCTTGCTCATGGATAGGAAGACTCAATATTGTGAAAATGGCAATACTACCAAA
>NW_006400092.1:431791-433595 GCF_000299155.1 Elephantulus edwardii | reverse complement strand
TTCACAAATTACTTAAACTGATACAAACCAAAATTGAACACCTGAACAGACTCAATACAATAGAAGAAATTACGAAGGTAATAAAACAAATTCCAACCAAAAAAAAAAAAAAGCCCTGAACAGATGGTTTTCCAAGTGAATTCTATCAAACATTAAGAGAATTATAACTAATTCTACATAAAATGATTTCAGAAAATTGAAAAAGTTGGAATTCTCCCAGATTCATTCTCTAAAGCAAACATATCCTTGATACCAAAGTCAGGTAAAGACACCACTAATATAGAAAACTACAGGCTAATATCTCTCATGAACATAGATGCAAAAAACCTGAATAAAATCCTGGCCAATAGAATCCAATGATACATCAAAAAAAAATTCACTATGAAAAAGTGGGATACCTATCTGGTATGGAAGGATGGTTCACCATAAAACAAACAACAACAACAACAACAACAACAAAAAAAAACCAACAACCAATCAGTATAATTCATCACATTAACAAAGCAAAGAACAAGAGCCACATCATCCTATCAATTGATGTAGAAAAGGCCCTTGAGAAAATACAATACCCTTTCCTGATTAAGACACTCAACAATATTGAAATAGAAGGGAATTTCAACATAGTAAAAAAGTATATATGTAAAACCAAGAGCCAACATTCTTCTCTATGAAGAAAGATTAAAGGGATTCCCTTTTAGAATAGGAACTAGGCAAGGATAACCACTATCATCTTTCTTATTCAATATTGTATTGCAAGTCTTAAGAAATGAGAAGGAAATAATAGGTATACAAATTGGCAAAGAAGAGATAAAATTATCTCTATATGCAGATAATATGATAGTATGCTTAGATTTCCCTTAAGACTATGCAATACTAGACATAGTTGACCAATTCAGCAAAGTGGAAGGATACAAGATCAACATACAAAAATCAATTGGATTTGTTTACAGTGACAAAGAGAATACAGAGTTGGAGCTAAGAAAAACAATACCCTTCATGATAGCTAATCATAAGATTAAATACTTGGGAGTAAATATAACTAGAAATGCAAAGGATCGATTCAAAGAAAATTACAAAACATTACTATAAGAAACAAAAAGAGACCTGGAGAAATGGAAAAATATATCATGCTCATGGATAGGAAGATTCATTATTGTGAAAACGACAATCCTGCTGAAGGCAATTTACACCTTCAATGCAAACCCAATACAAATACCAATTCCATTCTTCAAGGAGATGGAAAAGACAATCTCCAACTTCATTTGGAATGGAAAGAAACCCTGACTAAGCAAAGCACTCCTTTAAAAGAGAAATAAAGTAGGAGGCATCTCACTTTCTGACTTGAAATCCTACTACACTGCCGTGCTGGTCAAAACAGAGTGGCACTCATACAATGACAGACACATAGATCAATGGAATAGAATTGAGAACCCAGAAATCAGCCCATCTACCTATGGTCAACTGATTTTTGACAAGGAGATAAAATCAGTTAAATGGGGAAATGACAGACCTTTTAACAAATGATGTTGGCAAAATTGGAAAACCATGTGCAGAAAACTCAAGCAAGATGCACACCTCACACCATACACAAAAATCAACACCCAGCGCAGGCGGGACCCAGCGCAGGCGGGACCCAGCGCAGCTGGAGAGCTGGAATTTGAACCACACACAAAATCCCAGACAAAAGACACCAGCCAAGCCACTGTGGAACCCACCCACCAGGAGTAAGTAGGGAGCAACTGCCTGCCACCGAGTGACTCCAGAAGAGCAACTGACCACCCCAGCTTCTACAAGACACTGGAGG
>NW_006400092.1:423042-425626 GCF_000299155.1 Elephantulus edwardii | reverse complement strand
AAAAAATCACTTCTCCAACAGGGTAAAAAAGGAAGCCACAGACTGGTAAAAAAAAAATGTTTGGTAATGACATATCTGATAAGGGACTTCTATCTAGAATTTATAGAATACTCAAGCACCACAACAAGATAAATGAAACAACCCAATTGAAAAATGGGCACAGGGTATGAATAGACACTTTGCCAAAGAAGACATTCAGATGGTGAATAAACACATGAAGAAATGTTCAAAATCCCTAGTTGGAAGGAGGTGTTAACCACAACAACTATGAGATATCATCTCACCCCAGTATGAATAGCAACTTTGAACAGAGCAGCAAACAATAAATCCTGGCAAGGTTGTGGAGAACCTGGAACCCTTATTCATTGTTGGTGGCAGTGTGAAATGGTGTTAGCACTATGGAAGGCAGTATGGCACATTCTCAAAAAGGTGGAAATAGGAATATCATTTTATTCAGCAATTCCACTACTGGAAATATACCCTAAAGAAACCAGAACTGCCACCCAAGTAAACATATGCATGCCTATGTTTATTGCTGCCTTGTTCAGAACAGCAAAAAGTTGGAAACAACCCAAATGCCCATCAACAAACAAATGGCTAGAGAAGATGTGGTATATTCACACAACAGAATATTATTCAGCACTGAAAAACAATGAACTCATTAAACATTATACAAAATGGGTGAAATATCTCAGTCACAAAAGGACAAATACTGCATAATGCCACTGTTATAAAACAGAACTGAATGGACCTGTGGGTTGGGGGAAACGAAAAAAGTGGGGGTAAACAATGTACATGGCATTAAGCAGATGAGGAAGAGAACTATATAATAGAAATATATGATTAGGTATTATTGGCATGACAAGAGTCCAGAATAAGAGGTGGATAGTCAAGTGGACTGGGGAGGGGGGAGAATTATATAACAATGATTTTTTTTCCAAAGAGAAAAGCCATTTGGAGGTGGGGTGAAGGGTGGTATGGAGGAAAATGTTCAATGAATGAATGAAAATCCAAGTTCTCTACACACTTTCATTAAAATCTCAATTTAAAAAAGTAAAAAAAATACACAGTATCTTCTCAGATCACAGTGCCGTAAAACTACAAATTAACCACAAGAGGGTAAAGCTTATAAAAACCACTTATGTAGAAAGTAAATAACACTCTGCATGGTTTGGTTATAAAAGAAATTTTACAAAATCACACAGGGCCTCCACAAAAAAATGACTCATAACACAATTACAAGAAAAGAGCAAAAAACATTGAAAGAATTTTCCCAGAGGAAGATATTTGGATGGCCAAAGACATTAAGAAATGCTGCAAGGGAAGGGGGGAAGAAAGGTCACTGGCAATAATGTTGATTCAAATCAAAACCACAATGGGATACCATCTCACTCTCATAGCAGTGGCAAAGTTTAACAGGACAAGTAATAAATGTTAGAGAGGATGTGGTCAGATTATACACTGTTGGTGGGATTGTAAAATAGTACGATGACACTGGACGGCAGTTTGACGTTTCCCCAGAAAATCCATATGACCCACATATTCCACTGCTTGGAAAGTACCTCAAGAGAATAAGCATTGAGGGACAAACAGAGATTTGTACACCAGTGTTTATAGCAGCGTCATTCACCATTGGTATATATGGAAATATATATGGAAATGCCCCAAATGTCCAACCACTATTGAATGAATTGAGAAATTATGCTATATGTACACAATGGAACACTATGCAGCATTCATGAGCAAGGATTTTGTAAATCACTACCTAACTTGGCAGGGACTGGAGAGAATTATACTAAGTGAACTAACTCAGTCCCCTAAGGACAAATACTGTATAAGACCATTATAGTAGAACATGTATGAAGATCCAAGGAACAGAGGTAGGGAGAAGAGTGGTGATGATGGGCAGGGGTGGAAGGTGGAACATGGTTAATTATAGGGTCACAGAGTTTGATGGGTGGAGGGAGGGGTGGGTAAAGTAAATAGGAAAGATCTGGTGTGAAAAACAATGTATCTGAATTTTGTAAGCAAACCAGTACAAAGTAAAAATTTTTTGAAGAAAAAAAAATAACAACAAAAACACCTAGTGCACAGCAGTAGTAACCAAAACAGCATGCATATAGACCAATGAAACAGAATTGTGAACCCAGAAGTGGACCCATCTATTTACTGTCAACTGATATTTGACAAGGCTATTAAAACCTATCAAATGGAGAAATGACAACTTCTTTAACGATGCTAGCAAAACTGGACTTCCAACTTCAAAGCTGAAACAGGATCCTCATCTCACATTGTACACTAAAATCAGCTAACGGTGGATCAGAGACCTAGGAGTAAAGCCCAAAACCATAAAGCTCATAAGAGAAAAACTGGGATCAAGCTTAAATAGCCTACTATACAGTATAAAGAGACTACAAATACAGCCAGAAATGTACAATGTGAAGATAATAAAAGTGATGAATGGGACCTTCTACAGATTAAATCCGCCTTGGGAGGGGACAAATCTACAACAATGAATGAATGGAAATCCAAAGCCTCTGTAAATTTTCACTGAAATTAATAACAAATTTAAATTAAAAAAATA
>NW_006400092.1:421911-422942 GCF_000299155.1 Elephantulus edwardii | reverse complement strand
CAGAGAAAACAATCGAGGCATATTGGCACCAGAAAAACAAGAATCCACTATTCAAAATATAAGGTCCAATGTTTCAGAGGCTGTCAGCATGCTGGAGGGACACATGAGAAGGGTTGATGACATAGAACACAGAACCAGTGAAATTGAAGACAGAATTGTCACCACTGATCTGCCAGAGCAAAAAGTAGACTCAAAACAGAAGAAAATCTAAGAATAATGTGGGACACCATCAAGAAAAAAATAACATGTACATCACTGGAATCCCAGAAAAGGAAGAAGCAAGTAAAGGCACTGAAAAAGTTGTGGAAGAATTACTAGAGGAAAACTTCCCAGGCATAAGGAAGAACAAGAGAATATGTAGGAATGAGCAGGAAGCTCAGCAAACACCATATAAATTAGACCCCCCAAAAGAAAAACATCAAGGCACATCATAGCTAAATTTGTCAAAATCAAAATATAAGGAGAGAATCCTGAAAGCAGCAAGGGAGAAGCAAAGAGTAACCTATAAGGGAGAACAGATAAGATTAAGCGCCGATTTCTCAGCAGAAACCATGCAAGCAAGAAGAAAGTGGAAGGACATATATCAAACAGTCAAAGAACACAACTGTCAGCCAAGAATACTGTACTCAGCAAAGTTATCCATCAAATATGAGGGAGAGATTAAGATATTCCCAGAAAAGCAGAACCTAAGAGAGTTTGTAAAAACAAAACTAGCATTGCAGGAAAGACTCAGAGATGTCCTTTTTATAGACATACCACAGAAAGTTGAATGGTCCAAAGCAACTAGCAACAACACCAAAAATAATTCAACACAATGATAGCAATAAAACCTAGCCTCTCAATAGTCACACTGAAACTGAATGGTTTAAATGCACTGCTGAAGAGAAAAAGAGTAGCAGATTGGATAAAAAACAAAATCCATCAATATGTTGTCTACAAGAGACACACCTGAAAAATAAAGATAAAGACAGGCTAAAAATAAAAGGGAGGGGGAAAATATGCCAAGCTAATGGCAAGCAGAAAAAAAGCAG
>NW_006400092.1:416599-421122 GCF_000299155.1 Elephantulus edwardii | reverse complement strand
GACAAATACTGCATAGTGCCACTGTTGTAGAACAGGACTGACATCGGGGTTGGGGCAGAGACTGAGAAAGATGGGATAAATAATGAATACTGCATTCAAACAAATGAGGGAGAAAACTGTTTAAAAGGGATATGTGATTAGGTATTATTGTCATGACAGGAGTTAGAACATAGGTTGCATAGTGGAGTGGACCTGGGGGGAGGGATTGTAAAACAATGGGGGAACTTTTCTTTTTCTTTTCAAAGAGAAGAGTGTACTTGGGGGAGAAGTGGGCAGAAAGAAAAAGTGCAACAATGAATGAAATTTAGTGAAGATTAAAAAAAATGAGACTGCAATAAATATTCTTGTGCCTAAAAAAAAAATTAGATCCAACAGAGTGGAAAGAAAACATGGGCCTAGAAAAAAACATTTTGCAACACCATTTCAAACAAGGGTCTCAGATAATCCAATTATAAAATGGAGAAGAGACATGTAAAGACTTGTCATGGAGGACAACATTCAGATGGCCAACATGAAAAAATGCTCAAAATCACTGGCAATAACAGAGATACAAATCAAAATAACAATGAGATACCATCTTACGCCAGTAGCAGTGGAAAAGTTTAGCAGTAAAGAAGAAATGTTGGAGAGGATGTGGTGAGATAGAACTCTTGTATATTGTTGGAAGGATTGTAAAATGCTTCAACCATTGTAAAAGGCTGTTTGACACGTCCTCATTTTTGAGGAACCTAGAAATTTCATATGACCCAGCTATTGCACTACTTGGAATATATTTTGAGAAAATGAGAACTGAGGCACAGAGACTTGTACACTATTGTTCATAACCACGTTGTTCCCCATAGCAAGAACATGGAAACATCCTAAATGTCCAACCACAATGGAATGGATAAAAAAGTTATGGTACATTCACATGATCAAATACTATGCAGCACACCCAAGCAATATTTTTTTTTTTGTCACTCAAAGTTTATGCTTTCATTTGGCCCCAAAAATATGCTTTGGGGGCTTCAAATTATCTTTCCAGAAATTACAACTCAACATCTGAATTAGAACACTACCCCGTCCCCACCACCCACCTCAATTTCTCTTGGGAAATTCACAAAATAAAAAATGGAAAGGTGTTCCCAACTCAAGGTCCTGTTCTGGGACGACGTCTTCTTTTTCAGGTGCTTTTACAGTTTCAGTGAATGATGGTGACATTTCCAGCTGAGGGTCTAGGCTGGCCGGCGTCACATGACTGCACAGCATGAATTCTGTTTCCGGGCAGTCTTATAGAAGGCTTTAGACTGAGTTCCCAGCACTTCCAACTTGGACACCAAGTCATCCAGCTTCTCGCCTCGCTCTAACAAAGACTCCATGGTGTTGTGCAGAATGATTTTGGTCTCATCTAGTTCAGCCTGCACTTTGGTCATGGGGTCAGCTTCCCGGGGGTTCTGGTATTTACTAAGGTGACCATCCAAGGCTGTGTATTTGATTGTGGCAGAAGATCCCACTGGCCAGTCTATCCTGTCCACCTGCTTGGAGAACTCATCGAGTACCTTCTCCAACAAAGTAAAAGCCACTCGGGAAGGATATTCACTGTCGGCAATGGTCACACCTGAGAGGCTGTCATTTCGGATGTAGACATGACACAGGTACTCTTGTTCTTTGACAGATGCTCTGCTGCCTTTCATTGAACGTTCCACAATCAGCTGACTTGTAAAGGTCATGAATTCCTGAACACTGGACCTTTGGAAGAAACTGAAAGAGGACACGTCGTACGCAGCTTTCAGCAGCACCGCCTTGGGCTCGCCTTTGTAAAGTACGCTAAGGCTGTACAGCTTCATGGCATTGGCTCTCCTGGGCGGCCGCGAGCCTCGCTCACAGGAATCGGACAGCCACCGCCCAAGCAATAATTTTGTAAATTACTAGCTAATTTGTGAGGGATTGGAGAGCATTATGTTAAGTGGGTTAACTCAATCTTTAAAGATAAATACTGTATAAGACCATTATTGTAGAATGAGTATGAGGATCCAAGGTGGGAAGGGGGGAGCAGAGACATGAGGATGGGAGGGAGAGCGTAATCATAGTCACACACTTTCATGGGTGGAGGGAGGAGTAGATAAAAAAAAGGGGGAGGGAACCGGTGTGAAAAACAATGCATCTGAACTTTGTAAGTAAACTAGCATTAAACAACAACAACAACTATAAAACAGATTCATGCAATGCTTTTCAAATATTGGTCATAGTGTCTGTGGAATAATAGATGATGTCCAATACCTATTGGCTATTATTATGTTTTCTTAAGAAATTATTGATGAATGAAAATTTGAGATGATTTGACCTAATAGGAATTGAGCAGAGGAATTGAGTAGGTGATCTTATGCCTGGGAAGAATGTTTTCCAGTACTGTTCTTGCCACCACATAGCATAGGATAAGACTGAATGGAGTTACAATAGCTAAATGAAGTCAGATTAACTTTGATTAACTGGTTATACTTTGTTTAGAATTAAATAATACATTAAATCATATCAGTTCACTGCTCTAAACACTTCAACTTCTCTTCAAAGCTTTATAAAATGTCCCACTCTATTCAGTCTTGATTCCTTTTTAAAAATTTTATTGGTTTGCAAACAATTCCTTACATTGTGTTTCATCATGTGCATTGTGACTTGTAGTGTTTCATACAATCATTCATATACACTATGTCTCATATAATTAATAACTATTGATCTATGCCTATTGTTATCCAGTTTTATTGAATCCTATTTAATCATTCTTATTCCTTCACAATCTTATCCATGCACTAAACTCTGCTATCCCAGTATTTTTCACCCTTCCTCTTTTCCCACCCTCTTCCTCCTGTCATTTTGGGACATTTGTACACATCTTACTAGATATCCTTCTATTTTTTAAAATAATGGTCTTGCACAGACTTTATGATACTGAGTTCATTCAACATAACACTCCCAAGACTCTCCCATGTACTTTTGTATTTTACAGACTTGTTTTTCCTTAGTGCTGCATAGTATTTCACTGTGTGAATGTATCACAATTTCTTAATCCACTTATTTGCTTATGGGCATTTGCGCTGTTTCCAATTTCTTGCTATTGTGAATAATGTTTCTATGAACATGAGTGTGCCTATCTCTGTTCATGTCTCAGTTCTAATTTCCTGAGTATATTCCTAGCAGCGGAATAGCTAGGTCATATGGGATTTCTATGGTCAGCTTTTTGAGGAAAAGTTAAATTGTCTTCCAGAGTGACCAAACCATTTTACAACCCCACATAAGAGTTCCAATCTTCCCACATTCTCTCCAACATTTATTTCTTGCTGTCTTGTTGAACCTCGCTACTGCTGCTGGGATGAGATGGTATCTTATTGTTATTTTGATTTGCATCTCTCTAATTGCCAGTGATTTTGAACATTTTTTCAGGTGTTCTTGACTATCCAAATATCCGCCTTTGTGAGAAGTCTTTCTTTATCTTTTGCCCATTTTGTTATTAGGTTATCAGTCTTTTTCTTGTAGAGACTTTGTAGTATTCTATAAACATTCATTATGAGATCCTTTTCTGAAATGTCATTGCCCTATGTTTTTCTCAGTCTGTGGTTTTCTTTTCATTCTATTGGAAAAGAGTTTTTTAGAATTATTTTTTATACACTGGTTTATCTACCAAGTTAGCATACATTTTTATTTTTTCACATTATATAGTCCTCATAGGACTGAGTTAGTTCCCTTAGCATAATGCTCTCCAGTCTTTCTCAAAAGATAGGTAGTGATTTACAAAATAATTGCTTTTGCATGCTGCATAATATTCCATTGTGTAAATGCACCATATTTTTTTGATCCATTCCATTGTAGTTGAACATTGGGGATGTTTCCACATTCTTGCTATGCTATGGTGAATAACGTTACTATGAACATTGGTGTACAAATCTCTGTTTGTGTCTCAGTTTTCATTTTCTCAAGATATTTTCCAAGCAGTGAAACAGCTAGCTGGGCCATATGGAATTTCTATGTCCAGCCTTTTGAGGAAACATCAAACTGCCTTCCATAGTGGTTGTACTTGTCCCATTTTACAATCCCACCAACAATATATGAGAGCTCCTATCTTGTGATATCTGCTCCAACATTTCTTACTTGCTGTTCTGTTAAACTTTGCCACTGCTACTTGAGTGAGATGGTATCACATTGTTATTTTGATTTGTATCTCTGTTATTGCCAGTGATTTTGATCATTTCTTCGTGTGTCTTTTGGCCATCCAAATATCTTCTGTGAAAATCCTTTCCATGCTTTTTGCCCATTTTGTAATTGTGTTATCAATCTATTGGTAAAAAAAGTTTTGATGCACACAGGGGACTGATCTTTCAGAAAATTCAGTTCCTCAATTTCATCCTTTTCTGGTTGTGCCTTTCTGACTATGTTGTTGTTGTTATGTGCCATCGAGTCGTTTCCAACTCATAGCGACCCTATGCACAACAGCTCTAAACCCTGCTCTATCCTGTGCCAGCCGCACCACCTCTGACACACCCATCCCGATT
>NW_006400092.1:410904-414657 GCF_000299155.1 Elephantulus edwardii | reverse complement strand
TTAATTTTCCTCAGCTTCAGCTTGAATTTGCATATGAGTAATTGGTGGTCTGTTCCACAATCAGCCCCCGGCCTAGTTTTCACAGCTGATATATTTTCATAAATTTCTGAGTATATTTTCATTAATATTCCATAGCTAGAGCATCTAAGTTTGGTCCTATTTTGTCTCTTATGTGCCTCTCAGTTTGGGGATTTACCTCTAGGACTTTGATCCAACTTGAGCTGATGTTCTTGTATAATATGAGATGTGGCTCCTCTTTCAGTTTTCTGAAGATAGTTGTCCAGCTTTGCCAATACCATTTGTTGAAGAAGTGGTGATTTTTCCATTCGATAGGTTTTTATTCCTTGTGGTCATATTGGGTGTCATCAAACTTAATACAACATATTGCGTCCCTATGAACAATAAATCTGAGCACTGATCATAGGTAGAAGATTGAGTTCTGGGTTCTTGATTCTACTCCATTGGTCTATTTGTCTGTTATTGTGCCAATACCATGCTGTTTTGGTTACTATGGCTGTGTACTAGGTTTTGAGATTAGGGAGTGCTTTCCTTCCCACTTTTATTTTTCAGAAGAGCTTTGCTTATTCGGCTCTCTTTGCTTTCTAAATAAATCTAGCTTGGTTCCCTTTTACTTCTCTATCTTAACCTCATTTTGATCTCTAAGTATGCACTCTGCCATGTTACATCTTCCAAATTTAAATATACTTTGAAGAAAATGATTCTCCTAACAATCAGTACTTGAGTCTGACTTGGCTTAGATTGTTTTTGTTTGTTCTAAACAAACTTATCTCAGAACTGTTGGACTTACTAACCCCATGTCTTAGATGATTCCTCTGCTGGAGAGTGGGATTCTCTTTGTTTTTCTAATTCTCAATTCAAATATCATCTTCTCAGAAAGACCTTCCAATTTCATATGAACCTTCTCAAATTTAATTTTTCCATAGCACTCAACACCAGCTTATCATTGTAGCATGTTATGCTGTTAACCAAAAATTCAATTCTATCAGACGTTCTGCAGAAGAAAGATGGGCAGGCTCTTCTCATTAAAATTTATAGCCTTGGAAATGCAAAAGGGGATTGCTATGAGCTAGAATCTACTCAGTGGCAATACATATGTGTGTATATAATTATTTTTTAAATTGGTTTGAATACAAAGTTTGTATATATTGTGTTTCACACTATTCTTCCTTCACATTTTGTTTCATACAATCTTTCTCATACATTATGTTTTATAAAATTAATCCTCACTGGACCTTGTCCATGATTATCCTGTATTTACACCTGAATCTTTCCCATTCCCTTCCCCTACTCCTTCCAACATCTCCACAGTAATAGAAGATAAACTCCCTGAAGTAAAAATTTTTCTTTATTTTGTTCACTGCTATATTCTTAGTTCTAAGAATTTGTCTGGCACAGTGGGGGCTCTTATTGCTGAATGAATGAATAAGCTCCAAAATGTTTTACATTTTATTGACTTTTTAAAGGAAAAAAATCTTTTGACCATAATAAGCCAGGTCACAATTCACTGTTCTTTCTGGTTTTGTTGACTTATTTAGATACTGCAATCATCATTTCACACAGCTATCTCAGCCTGAACAGTTTAACTTAAGACCTCTATGAAAGTTTTAGAAAGAGAGATCGGCTATCCCAATGGACAGAAAGCGATGCTACCAAGCCAAAAGTGGGTGACTTTTAATCTGAGGCCCTTGGGCCTGTCTTTGATTGCTTTTGTTCAGACGTTCCTATAGGTCTTATAGCCCTGGTGTAAAAATGTGACAGTACTGCAGTCACTTGTGGTTGCTGTGAGGCTGAACACCGTGACACTGATGTGTTAAATGCATTAATGGTTGGTTACCCAATGTGGACAGAGAGTGGGGCGGAGCTCCCTGATTAAAACAAGCTTGGAAGGAGAGGAGTGGCATCCACTTCCGTAATAGCTTGCTTCTGGAAACCCTATGAACCTGGAGAGAGGACGAGAGACACCCAAGCATCGAGTACTCTCCTTCATAGGATAGCTATGAGTCGCCTGCGGCTCGACGGCACTTAACAACAACATGAAAGTTTTATAATAATTTTAATGCCAGGCTTGGGGTTTGTAATCATATATTTCATTCTGACATTTTTTGGCTTTTTTCAGGTTTACTTTTAGGATTACATTTCAAATTAACCATCTCTCTCTCTCCCCCACCCCAGTAGAATTTAGAACATACTCGTTTTGAAGGAATGCTTAACATCTTTTTTTGTATTCACTTTTATCCCCTATAACAACGTACCCCACTTTTTGCTTATGTAAGATTGAAGAAGTCTACTCTTTCTTAACAAAAAGTTACTGAAATTTCAGCAAGTGATCTTTTGTTGTTATTATGTACCATTGAGTTATCTGCAACATATAGCAACCCTATGTATTTTAGCTGAAAATCTGCATTACCCTGAGCCAATCTCATCATCTCTGACAGACCTAATCTCATTGCTCCAGTCACTGAGTCAATCCATCACATCCTGGGTCTTCCTCTCTTGCGCTGTTCCTTCACCCTTCCACGCATGATGTCTCTCTCCAAGGATTGGTCCCTCCTGGCCACGTGTTCAAATTATGTGAGACAGAGACTCAAAATCCTTGCCTCCAGGGAGCAGCCTGATTTCACCTTCTCTAGGACAGACCTGTTTGTTCTCTTGGCAGTCCACGGTATGTTCAACACTCTTCTCCAGCACCACAACTCAAAGGCATCAATTCTTTATCATCCTTAGTCATTGTCCAACTTTCTGATACATAGCAAATAATTGTAAAGACCATGGCGTGTATCACATGCACATTAGTCTCCAGACTGACATCATTGCTCTTCAGTACTCTAGAGAGGTCCTTGACTGCAGACATTCCCAATGAAATTCATCTTTTGATTTCTTGACTGCTTGTACCAAGAGTATTGATTTTGGAGCTATGAAAGCTTAAAAGTGCTCCTTACTGTTATAAAAATACTCCAGTTTCCCTGTCCTTGATATAAATATTATTACATCGATTGTCTCCTAAAACAGCCCTTCTTATGTAGAACTTTTTTTTCTGATTTAATAGTCTCAAACTTACATTAAAAAGTTTCAACCTACCTTCTCATCACAATCTTGAATGTTAACAATTGTAATATGATTTTGATCAGACAATATAATTTGAACAGCAGATGCAGTTGATTAGAGAAAAGTTAGCAACTTTACATATTTTTTTACCTTAGTTTAAACCATGGCACCTATTTTTTATAACCTTGCATTAGATTTCTCTGTTTCTTTCACTCAGAACACTGACAAAAACTGCCAATTTTAAGTGTCAAACAAGAGTGCTGATCAATATCTTGTGGCTTATCTCCTTCTGCAATTCACTTACGTTAAAACTACCTCTCTGGAATTATTAGTACTTTTTTAGCTTCAGTATAATTTTATCCCAGGAGTTGTTTCCCTGTACCTTTGGAAAATGGAGGTTGTTAATCATAAGTAGACATTTTACCTTCTGAAAGAAACGTTATGGAACCTAATCACAGAATTAATATTATGTGGAAGGATTTAGAATAAAGTATATTATATCAAATAATAAACAATAAACAAATCCAAACCAAACCCCTGGCCATGGAGTCAAGTCTGACTTAAAGCAACTTTCCACTGGGTTTTTAAAGCTATAAATATTTTTTAAAATTATTATTAATTTTAATGAAAGTTTATGGAGACTTAGGATTTCCATTAATTCATTGTTGCACTTTTCTCCTTGCCTCC
>NW_006400092.1:407846-410804 GCF_000299155.1 Elephantulus edwardii | reverse complement strand
TCCTGTCATGACAATAATACCTAATCATATATCCTTTTAAAACAGTTCTCTCCTTAATCTCTTACAATGCACTATACATAGTTTATCCCATCTTTCTCAGTCTTCTCCCAACCCCAATGTCAGTCCCGTTTTACAACAGTGACACTATGCAGTATAAAACTTTATGGGCAGAGACTTATGCCCTTTCTCCTGTGGAGTGACTGATAGATTTGAACTGCTGAACTTTTAGTTAACAACTCATCACCTTACACACTACACCATCTATCTCTTAAAATATTTCTTTGTTTAACATGTGGAATATTGCATCTTTGAAATGTTCTTCTGTGTTTTTTTTTACTATCGTTTCATTAAGTATTCTACTTTTATTAGACAAAAAGGTGATGGTTTAAATTTACCCAGAGATGCTTTAGAGAACAGGACTGGAAATCTGATTTCAAAAGTCACGGTGCTAGGAATCCTATGGAGCACAGTTCTACGCTGTACATTTGGGTATCTATGAATTGGAATTGATTTGAAAGGAGTTAACAAAAGCAATAGAATGTATGTTTCTTTTCAAACAAACTAGATTTAAAAATAAGTGGATGAGGTGCTTTTTATCAACTAACTTGTTGTTAGGTGCCATTGAGTCTCTATATTCATAATGACTTTATGAACAACAGATTTGAACTTTATCCTATCCTGTGCCATCTTCATTATTTATGACATTCCTGAATACATTACTTCAGTCACTGTGTCAACTTATCTGGTCAGGATCTTCTTTTTCACAGACTCTCTACTTTTCTAAACTTGATATCTCTCTCCAAGGAATAGCCTCTTCTTACAACATTACTAAATTATGTGACTCTAAGCGTTTCATCTTTGCCTCAAGGAACACTCTGGTTGTACTTTCTCTAAGACATATGTTCACAGAAATGGTTGTTTAACCTCACATTATGGTAACTCTATTTAAAGATAAAATAGAACTACTGTCCTACTGCAAATAATACAAAGACATAAATTTAAGAGGAAAAATTGATCTTGGAAAATAAACACATGAGTACAAGGCAATAATGTTACTCACCCTGAGAAAGTGATGGAGGTAGATTTCTTTGGGATGACTCCTTGGATACCTTTAAATCAGCATACATCACTTCATTTTCCATTGCAATCAATTGAGTTGTGTGAGACTCAACTTCAAGTTCTGTGAGTCAAGATCAGTGAAAGGAAGTGCCACATCTAAAAGACTTTGCTATGTCCTTGGTGTCCACCCCCACATATCTACTTGTGGGTTTCCTCCATAAATCTAGCAAGTATTCTATTTCCTGCCTGTCCAGTATGTTTAGAAATGCAGTATTCACTTTGCTTAATGACTTAGTCTGTTTTCTATAAAATTTTCAAAATTACTGTTGTCTCTCTGTTATTATTGTTGTTAAGTATCACCCAGAAGCTTTTGACTTTTAGTGACCATATGTGACAGAATAAGGCTTTCTTTGTGTGTGTGTATGTGTGTGTAGAGTTTAAAAAATTCTTTATTGTTCTTTAGTGTTACAAAATTCCCTATTTTTTTCACCTCTACACTCTCTATTGTTTCAAGAGCTCCAACATGACAGCTCTTTTCCTGATTGTTCAGAATATTTTCATGTTTGTTTTACATTCCCACTTATTTTCTTTCCTTTTATTTGTACTTAAATACACATATACAAAGATTATTTGCATCTTTTATAATTTTATACTGGTTTGCAGGCAAAGTTTGTATACATTGTGTTTCACAATATTTTTTATTCACATTGTGTTTCATAAAATCATTCCCATGCATTATGTTTTATAAAAATTAATCACCAAAGAACCTTCCTCATCGTTATCCAGTCTCTTCAAGTCTCCCCTCCTCCCCCATCCTTCCCATTTCCTTCATCGCTTCCCTCCAACCACCAAGCTGTGCAACCCTGTGATTTCTTCCTTACCCATCCTCATCCCTCTACTTCCACCCCCTCTCCCTTTAGGTTCTCATACATATTTTATTAGTTATCACTCTATTTTTATAATAATTGCATTTTGCAGTATTTGTCCTTATCAGATTGAGTTAGTTCACCAGCATTATGCTCTACAGTCTCTAGAATAGGACTTTCTTAATGCTAGTCTTCATAGAAAGAAATCCTCAGATCTGGATGGGTGTGAATTCCTGACATTTCCATTAGATACTGAGTGCCTACCTGTGGATGAAGGTCAAATTATTGAGATACTCACCAAATGCACAGAATGTAAGGGGTTCCAGAAATATCAGTAATCAATATAAATAACATTTAACACAGGATTATACAAAACAACGTGAAAGATGCTCACAGTGCTATCAGAAAGCCTTAAATACTCCTGAATTATCTATGCCCCAAAGAAAATGGAAATATGTGGAAAATAGAGTCATATGTATAGAGTACAGGTGACCTAGTGATAAGGAATGGTGCTGCCAACCCAAAGGTACATTGTTTGAATCTGTGAGCTATTCCTTGGGAGAAAGATAAGCAGGTTTCCCCTTTGCAATTTATAGTCTCTGAAAACCCAGTGAAGGGTCAACTATGAGTTAGTTCCAACTTGATGGCACATAACAACAAAAAGAACATACATGATTCCCCCAAGAATCAACCTAGAATGTTTGTCTTATAGATATAAGACTGATATAAAAAGAGGGGGAAGATGATGTGGTGGTATTAATAAATTCAGAATCATGCAAAAAAATGAATATATATGGTGAAGACACTTGAATTCTATAGCAGAAAAAGAAAAGAGCTAAAAATTAATGAGAGTCTAAATGTGGGTGGAGGGACAGCGCAGGAGGGGAAGGCCCTCTATGAGGTGGATTGATTCAGTGACTGGGTTAATTTGGGATGGGAGTGTCAGAGACAGTGCAATTGGCACAGGACAGAGCAGAGTTTAGGGCTGTTGTACATAGGGTCGCTATGAGTCGCAAGTGACTTGATGGCACAT
>NW_006400092.1:398401-399976 GCF_000299155.1 Elephantulus edwardii | reverse complement strand
ACACACTACCCCCCCAGTACCTCAGCCACTGAATCAATCCATCTCATTGAGGGTCTTCCTCTCTTGCTCTGTCCCTCCACTCTCTCATACATGATGTCCCTCTCCAAGGACTGGTCCCTCCTTGTAACATGCCCAAAGCATGTCAGACAAAACTTCAGAATCCTTGTCTCCAAGGAGCACCCTGGTCTCACTCTCTCTAGGAAAAATTTGTTTGTTCTCCTAGCAGTCCATAGTATATTCAGTACTCTTCTCCAGCACCACAGCTCAAAGGCATCAATTCTCCTTCTAACACCCCTAATCCTTGTCCAGCTTTCTGAGGCATAGCAAGTAATTGCAAAGATTAGGGCCTGGATCAGGTGCAGCTTAGTCTCCAGACTGACATCATTGCTCTTCAGTACTTTAGAGAGGTCTCTCACAGCTGACTTTTGCAGTACAATTCTCCTTTTAATTTCCTGGCTGCTGGTACCAAGAGTGTTGATTGTGGAACCAAGCAAACAGAAGCAGTTAACAATCTCAATCTTTTCACCATCTATCGTGATGCTGCCAGTCTGTCCAGTGGTGAGAATTTTTGTTTTCTTGATGTTGATCTTAGGGTCCTGAAACAGAAGTTTAGGGTGACAGCTCTAGGGCAAGGCTCTATTTCTCTCCCTGTCAATCTCATTGTCTCTGACACACCTACCTCCATTACTCCAGTGACTGAATCAATTCATCTCATCGAGGGTCTTCCTACTGTCCCTCCACCCTCTCAAGCATGACATCCCTCTCCAAGGGCTGTTCCCTCCTTGCAACATGTCCAAAGTATGTCAGATGAAATTCTGAAGGAGGAAGTTCCTAATTTCTTTTGACATTTATAAGCTGTGCATTCCATGGAGATACCTATGTGTCTTGACTTTCTTCAGTGTCAAGGTGCTTCCTATGCCAGGGAACTGAGTTCAAAAGGACACACTCCATTTCTGGAAATTCTTTTTTGCTAGTACAAGGCCACTCTCTGCTCAGTTTCCTCTCTTCTTGCCTCTTCCTATCCTCAGAAAAGTTGACTGCAGAAATTATCAAACAATATCATTAATTTCAAATTCAAGTAAAATCTTGATGATTTTAAAATCTTGCTTATTTAAAAAATGGCTAAAATAGTACACCAACAGAGAACTACCAGAAATTCAAGCTGAGCTCAAAGAGGTCATAGTGAAAAAGATATAATTGGTGTTAGATGGATCTCAGATAAAAAACCAGAAATTACCAGAAAGATGTTTACTTATGTTTTATTGATTATGCAAAAGCATTTGACTGTGTGTATCATAACAGACTACAGCTAATATTGGAAAGAATATGAATCCCAGACACTTAAGTTGAACATGACAGAGATCATGTTGATGGTGAAAGGGCAGAGTTTATATCTGTTGTTCATAGGGTCATTATGAGTCATAGTGAGAGAATCTAACAATAACATCTCTAGAAAAATAACAAATGGCATAATTTGCTCCATTGCCTGCTCAGGAAGAGGAAGATTGGTAATTTATTTTCTTTTTTTTAAGATAAGAAATATATTTTAATCTTTTCTAAAAGTTAATAATAGAT
>NW_006400092.1:395582-398301 GCF_000299155.1 Elephantulus edwardii | reverse complement strand
GACAGAGCAGAGTTTAGGGCTGTTGTACATAGGGTCGCTATGAGTCGCAAGTGACTTGATGGCACATAACAACAACAACAACAACAAATGTGGGTGGTTCAAATGTTCCAGCTCCTTGCTCCATAAGAGAAGAATGGACAATTTCCTTCCAAGCAGTTACAGCCTCTGAAAATTTCCTGGAGGGTCAGTTACGATCCAGTTCTGATTAGAGTTTAGGGAGTTCTGGTGACCTAGTCCTCAGACCTATGCTTCTAACCCCAAAACTATGCCTCTGATGGTTTGAATCCATCTGTCAGCTATTTCCCTTGAGGGAAAAGATGAACAATCTCATCCTGTGTGATTTACAGCTTGGAAAGACCCACTAGAGAATCACTTATGAGTTGGTTCTAACTTGGCAATGAGTGAGAGGATATTTGGTACTGACACCTCTTACATCTGATTTTTTTGGGACACAGAAAATCCACCAGATTTGAGGAAGGCTGTACTAAATTATGTGGATGGAATAGAGGTTCTTGAGTGATATATCTGAATGGTACAAAAGAATAGAATGCTTACCTGCTACTAGAAAGGCTTTAAGATCAGTCCCGTGTGAGGCACCAAGGGAGAAAGTCTTGGCAATCTGTTTACAAAAATTCGTCTGTTGGGAATAGGAAACAGCAAATGCTGGTGAGATTGTGGAGAAACTGGAACCATTATTCACTGTTGGTGGGAGTGTAAAATGGTGAAACCATGATGGAAGGCAGTATGGTGCTTTCTCAAAAAGTTGCAAATAGAAATACCATTTGACCCAGCAGTTCCACTACTGGGAATATACCCCAAAGACCATAACTGTCACCCAAGCAGATCTATGCACATCCATGTTTATCACGGCTTTGTTCACAATAGCAGGCAGTTGGAAACAACCTAACTGTCCATCAACAAACGAATGGATGGAGAAGCTGTGGACAAATACTGCATAGTGCCACTGTTGTAAAACGGGATTGACATCAGGGTTAGGGACACTAAGAAAGATGGGATAAATTATGTATACTGGTTTGAAACAGATAAGGGAAAGAACTAATTAAAAAAGATATATGATTAGGTATTATTGTCATGACAGGAGTCCAGAAGGAAGGCTGCATAGTGGAGTGGACTTTGGGGGGAAGGATTTTTTAACAATGAAAGATTTTTTCTTTTACTTTTCAAAGAGAAGTGTGAACTGGTGGACGGGGGGAGAGGTGAGCAGGGAGAAAAGTGCAACAAGGAATGAATGGAAATCCAAAGTCTCTAAATTTTTATTAAAATTAATAATAAAAAAAACTATAAAAAATTCATGTGTTGGAACCACTATGGAGATGAAGATGACAGTTCTTTTCTGATACACAAAAGCTAGTGCTATAAATCATAATAGCAATTGGTTTGATTTATATTTAAAGATAGCCTAGGAATTTGTAAATAATGTGTGTCTCTGCCATATATACTCCTTCTCTTCTTAAGCTGTAACTAGTTACAGTGGAGAATATGTAAAAAGGCAACACAAGTTATACTGGTGACAGCTAGTCTATGCTTAACATGAAAGTCTGATGAATAAAATACATCCCCTTCTCTAGATCTATCTCCTAAAGAAATTCTAGATATATCTTTAACTTCATCTCCTAAAGTAGTTATATCGCTCCCAAATTTCATTCTCATACATTTATTGACTAGAACAAAGATAGATTTTTTTTCTTTATAGCACCTAATAAGTTTCAACTGTTGACCTTTCTGTTAGCAGCTGAAAACAACTCTTTGACCTCCAGACCACCTTGAAAATAGCTGTATATTATCTTTGTTAATATACTTGCACATATTATTTGAGTATAAAATTCAGTAACATTCCTAGCATGGAATAGACAGTGTACATTATGGTATATGGCATCATCAGAAGAAGTGGCACCAAAATTACGGTCTTATAAAATTTTGCTACAGTGATTCAGCAGAAAGATATTTTTATTAAAAACATACCAGTAGTTAGAACATCTTTTCTTTTTTCTGTAAACAAGCTTTCATGTACCATTTAGGTATTGTTTGCCTGTGCCTAAAACTGTATTGATTTGCTTCCTGGATGTTTGGAGTACTCTTGTCATCACTGTCATTATTACCCAATTATAATGATTCTCCGAATCATATGGCTCCCTCTGCACTCATATAAGCGCTGTGTTATTGTTTTTATTGCTGTTGGTGGTATGTGTATTTTTTTAATAATTACTAATTTGGGGCCAATTGGCAACATCATGATAGATAGTGAAGAGACTGAGGTTGTTTACAGCTTCAGTTTGTGTGCCTCCACAATCAACACTCTTTGTATCAGCATCCAGAAAATCAAAACACAAACTGCATTGGAAAAATCTGCTGTCAGAGACCTCTCCAGAGTACTGAACAATAATAATGTCAGTCTGGAGACTAAGATATGCTTAGTCCAGGCCATAGTCTTTGCAATTACTTGCCATGCCTCAAAAAGCTGGACCATGACTAGGCATGATAGAAGGATAATGGATATCTTTGAGCAGTGGTGCTGCAGAATAGTATTGAATATACCATGGACTGCCAGGAGAACAAACAAGTTCATCCTAGAGAGTGTGAGACCATGCTGCTCCTTGGAGGCAAGGATTCTGAAGCTTTGTCTGAAATACTTTGCAATGACATACTTTGGGCATATTGCAAGGAGGCACCAGTTCTTGGAGAGGGACATCATGCTTGG
>NW_006400092.1:385352-387608 GCF_000299155.1 Elephantulus edwardii | reverse complement strand
ATGGCCTGGATTAGGCACACCTTTGTATCCAGACTGACATTGTTGCTCTTCAGCACTCTGGGGAGGTTTGTGACAGCAGATTTTTCCCAATGCAATTTGTCTTTTGATTTCCTGACTGCTGGTGTTAAGAGTGTTGATTATGGATCCAAACAAGCTGTAATTGCTAACTACCTCAATTTCTACTCCATCTATTATGGTACTGCCAATTGGCCCAGTGGTGAGAATCTTTGTCTTCTTGATGTTGAGCTTCAATTCATATTGAAGACCATAGCCAGACATTTGCAGCAAGTACTTCAGGTCATCTTCAGTTTCAGCAAGCAGGGTTGTGTCATATACATATCGCAGGTTGTTAATGAGTCTTCCTCCAATCTTGATGCCACACTCCTCCTCATAAAGCCCTGCATCCCGAATGATCTGTTCTGCGTATAGATTAAAAAGGTATGGGAACAGGAGGCATCCTGGACACACTCCTTTCCTGAGTTTGAACCATGTAGTGTTTCCTTTCTCTGTTCTGAGGACTGCTTCTTGATAGTATATGTTTTACATAAGCACAATCAAGTGTTTTGAGATTCCAGTTTTCCTCAGGGTTAGCCATAATTTTTTTGTGATCTAAACATTCAAATGCCTTTGCGTAGTCAATGAAACACAGATAGACATTCTTCTGGTACTCTCTGTTCTCTGCCAAGATACATCTGACATTGGCAATAATATCTCTAGTGCCACAACTCCTTCTAAACACAGCTCTTACAGTTTTTCTGGTAGTTAGTTCTCTGTCAATGTATTGTTCAAATCTTTTCCCAATGATATTCAGCAGGATTTTGCTAGAGTATGATATTGTTTCATATTTTCCACACTCAGTCGGGTCACCTTTTTTGGGGGAATGGAAATAAATATGGATCTCTTCCAGTCAGTTGGCCAAGGAATTGTCCTCCTTATTTCTTGGCACAACTTGGTAAGCACATTGCAGGACATCTGTTTGCTGACATACATCAACTGGTATTCCATCAATTCCTGGGGTTCTATTTTTTTGCCAAGCCCTTCAGAACAGCCTGCACTTCCTCCTTCATCACCATTTTTCCTTGATCATATATTGTTTCTTGAAATTCTTCTGTATCAGCCAATTCTTTTTGGTACAATAACTCTGTATACTCCTTCCATTTTCTTTTAATCTTTAAGCATTGCAACTTGTGGCTTTAATTTATTCTTCAGTTCTTTCAGCTTAAGAAATGCTGAATTTGCCCTTATGATTTTCCAACTCCAGCTCCTTGCACCTTTCATTATACTACTTTGCTTTCTCTTCCCTAGTGGCCCTTTGAAATCTTCTATTCGGCTCTTTAACTTTTTGATTTTCTCCCTTTGCTTTGGTTTCTCAGTGCTCCTAAGAGGTTTCAAGACTGGCATTTGGGAGGTAGATTGCCAAGTCTCTTCTGTGATTCCACTGGGGAGGTTCCAACCACCAAACTTTTTCTGCTAGTAGTTGAATTGTTGTTGTTATTGTTGGTAGGTGCCGTTGAGGTGAGTATGACTCATATCAACCCTATGAACAAATGATCTGAACCCCGCTATATCCTCTGGCATCCTCATACTTCCTGACACACAAGAGACCATTGAAGCAGTCACCTTGTCAATCCACCTGGTTGAAGGTCCTCCTCTCCTTCGAAGACCCTCCATCTTTCCAAGCATCATGTCCTTCTCCAAGGAATAATACCTCCTAGCAACATGCCCAAAGTATATGAGGTGAAAGCCTCATCATTCTTGCCTCCAAAGAGCACTCTGGCTGCACTTTTCCAAGACCTAACTTTTTATTCACTTGCCTGACCATGGGATGTGCAGTGCTCTTCTCCAACATCACAGCTCAAAGGTGTCAATTCTAAAATCCTTATTCATTATTCAATTCTCAGATGCATAGCAAGTAATCATAAAGACTAGCCCTAATCTGTCAGTTTGCTGTTCTGAGATAACTTGAGATTGTTATAACAAGTAGTGAGTACTTACGCATCTTAACCACCCAGGAACTTCACATTATACTTAAATAATAACACTCACTTTATACAAAGGCTATACATGGGAGAAGGCAGTTGAGATTAACTGCCTCTGAAAACACACCAAAGGGCAACTATGGGTCAGTTTCAACTCCATGGTACAAAACAACAAAATAATATTAATAAGCATTGTTGTTGTTGTTGTTATGTGCCGTCGAGTCGCTTGCGACTCATAGCGACCCTATGTACAACAGCCCTAAACTCTGCTCTGGCC
>NW_006400092.1:382868-385252 GCF_000299155.1 Elephantulus edwardii | reverse complement strand
AACAACAACAACAACAAACTAAATTTGTCACACTTTTTGCATTTTATCTACAAATTTTTGGTTATTAGTCTTGATGAACCGTTATCACTAGTTTTTTATACTTAGTCCTATCTAAGCAATCTTTATGACATAGTCCATAAGAAGTTGTGTTACTACTCCACTGCAGTGCCTCTGGCATTTTGAATCCACCAGTGAGAGAAAGATGGATCGTCTCTTCCTGTGTGTGATTCACACAGTCTATGAAAACTCATTGGAGGGTCAGCTATGAGTTGGTTCTGATTCCATGACGTTGAGTTTAAGTACCATTTAAGAAATTATTACAACATTAAGATGTTAACTGTTAAAGGTGTTAACTGTTTCTTCAACCTTTTTTCTAAAAGTTTTCTAGAATTAAGATAGCCTCTAATCCTACAAGAAACACATCACTTGGGTTTGCAGTGGTATCCATTCGCATAGCCTTATAATCCTTAGAGTCTGGGCATTATACTCTGTGTGCTCCAATTTTGTTCCTTTTTTAAAGTCTCATTATTTTAGTAGCGTGGACATCATTTCATCATTTATGTTCTTTTTGTTTTCTGAACACAAATCTATATACCTATGATATAACTGAAATATATATATTTTTCCTATTAATTTTCCTTGAACTCTGACTTTTTTGTATGATAACAGAGAGGTAAATGAATCTTTATCAAAATAATTTTTTAAAAACAATGATGTACTTATTATGTTTATTAGGTGTTTCATATTTGCATTGGAGAATAGTTATGGAACAGCTAATAGTGAATTTTCTACACATAAATCAGGTTAATGATTATGTTGATGATTGTTGTTCTTGAGTACCACTGAGTAGAAACTGACTCACAGCTGACTTTCCAGGAGGTTTTGAGAGGCAGTAAGTTACGCGAATGGAGATTGTCTAAATTGCATGAGTGTAGATTGTCTTTTTTCTTTTGTAGAACAGCTGGTAGATTCAGATCCTGTTCTTTTGGGTTGGCAGTGCAACTCCTTACACAGTAGGCCACCAAAACTCCCTATTAGTGGTCAAAGATGAATTTTATGTGTGTAATTGGATACCGTAACCAAATACGTGATTATTAATACAAGCAGACCATACAGCAAAAATAATGACTGTAAATACTTTCTGAATCTGCTGATCAACACAAGGCTTTTAATTCAAAATCCTTCAAACAGGTTTTCTTTTCCCCTTATTGGAAAAGGTTTGTGATACACACAAAGGTTTGATTTTTTAGGAGTTTCCATTTGTGAATTTTACCTTCTGATAAGTCAAAGCTAAAGAAAGAAATCAAGAATTCAAACAGCTGAACAGAAAATTTCAAAAGGCAGCTCAGGATGACAAAGCAAGATACTATAATGAAATGTGCAGAGAGCTAGAGTCAGAAAATCAAAAGGGCCAAACTCACTCAGCATTTCTTAAGCTGAAAGAGTTGAAAAATAAATTAAAGCCACGGATAGCCATATTTAAGGATACTTCGGGTAGAATGTGAAATGATCCAAGAAGCTTTAAAAGAAGATGGAAGGAGTACACAGAGTCACTGTATCAGAAGGAATTGGCTGACACAGAAGAAGTTAATCAAATAACATGAGCAAGAGCCTGTGGTGATGAAGGAGGAAGTTCAAGTTGTTCTGAAGGAATTGGCAAAAAACAAGGCTCCAGAAGTTGATGGCATATAAATTGATTTATTTCAACAAACAGACGCTGCCCTGGATGTGTTCACTAAGTTGAGCCAAAAATCTGGAGGACAGCTAACTGGAAAAAAATCAATTATTTGTTCCCATTCCAAATAAAGGTGACCCAAAAGAGTGTGGAAATTATTGAACAATATCATTACTATCACATGCAAGCAAGATTCTGCTGAAAATTACGACTGGACCAACATGTTAACAGAGAACTGCCAGATGTGCAGGCTAGATTTAGAAGAGGTCGTATTACTAAGGATATTAAAGCTAATGTTAGATACATCTTAGCAGAAAGTAGAGAGTACCAGAGGAATGTCTATCTGTGCTTCATTGACTATGCAAAGGCTTTTGACTCTGGATTACAACAAGCTATGGCTGACTCTGAGAAGAATGGGAATCCCAGAACATTTGATTGTGTTTATGTGAAACCTATACTTGGACTAAGAGGCAATCATTAGAAAAAAGCAAGGAGACACTACATGGTTTAAAATCAAGAAGGGGGTTCACCAGGGATGTATTCAGTCTCCATACCTTTTCAATTTGTATGCAGAACAGATTATCTGAGACACTGGGCTGTACGAGGAGGAGGAATGTGGCATCAGGATTGGTGGAAGATTCATCAACAACCTGTGTTATGCAGATGACACAACGCTGCTTGCTGAACCGGAGGAGGACCTGAAGCACTT
>NW_006400092.1:362795-374242 GCF_000299155.1 Elephantulus edwardii | reverse complement strand
TGTAGGCTGCAGTCCTTGACACTCTGCAGCAGGCGCTTCAGGTCCTCTTCAGTTTCAGCAAGCAGGGTTGTGTCATCCGCATAATGCAGGTTGTTGATAAATCGTCCACCAATCTTGACCCCATATTTCAATAAGCTTTAAAGAAATAAAAATAATATGTGAAATGACAAATAAAATAAGGAATTTACAATAAATTACTAACCTCCTAAAGGAGGCCTGGTGATGCAGTGGTTAGGCACTCAGCCACTAACCATGTGGTACAAAAGGAAGAGCAGAGACACTATGCCACAAGACAATAGTCCTGGACCAGAAGCTCAGGGACAAGAACCTTCCCCCAGTGCTGTCTGAGACAAAAATCCCCCCCTGAACCTGATACATAGGATTTGGACATAAATCCTTCTAAACGTGAGATAAAAATCAGTGTGAGACCAGCAACATTGTGAGGCACAAGACATGACAGAAGTGACTGGACTGCACTCTTGGGAGCAGTGTTGTCCTGCACACATTGTGCGGCCAGGAGTTGGGATCACAAAACCTGTAAGTAACAATAGCGGCGATAACAACATAATGTAAAGTAGAAGTAAACATGTATTACTTATGACAGTTTTTTTTTTCTGGAAAGAGTTCATATTATTAATGTTATATAGGGAGCATGTTATGGCTGAGCAGCCTCTACCCAAGCTTCCAGTCCAATATGATCTAGCAAGAAAGGCCTGGTGACTTAATTCAGAAAAGGCAGTCAGTGAAGACTCTTTGAAGTACTATGGTCCAATTCATAACTAATCACAGGGATAGTGCAGGACATGTAGGTCTTTTACACATGGGTATTCAATGAGTCTGGCTGACTTTATTGCAGGAAATAAATAACATAGAGTATTACATTTTATTATGAGTCACTGGTTTGAGCAGTCAACAGCTTCTTTTGTCCTTTTACCACTGCATGACTTGAATGTTGGCAATTTAAGTTGGCCACTAGTCTCCCCTACCTAACCTGTTCCTTAACACATCATCTTGTGAACGCAAAACTCAAATTTCTGCTAATTCAATTCAGTAAATTTTGGCCTTTAGCCTTCAATCGATTTCCTGATCTGTTCACCATTCTGCGACAGAGCAGCTAGTAGATTTCAACCTCTGGTGTCATCTGGGGACCTTTGGGTTAACAGAGCAAAACCAGAGGGACCAGTGGCTGCAATAGGCAATTCTAGGTGTGAGTTTCACTGTTGTTAAGGCAAACTACTGACTCTCTGGCATTTGGAATCCACCATCTCCTGGGCAGATGAAAACCAGGCAGTCTTCAGTCACGATTTAAAGCCCTGAGCATTTGCTCAGAGAGCAGTGAGCTTGAGGTGGAGTTTTGGTGGTTTGGTGGTTTGTTGCTTTTGTGTTTTTTTTTTAAATGGTTGGGATTTTGTGGGAGGTTTTTGACTTTTTTTTTTTTTAACCACCTAGAGGTTTTAACCACCTAGAGGCTTGAGAGAGACGCCTGCAACAACTGAGGATTCCTTCTAAACTTCTTTCCCACTCCTAGGAATTGGGTTCCCACGTGTTAATCACCGCCAAGACAGTCAGTCGCTGCTCCCTTATGCTCTTCCGTTTTTCGGTCAGAATCAAAGAAGGACAAAGACTGATATAGGTTTCAGAAGATTCTGCAAGAGGCGGGTGGTCTGCATTCCTTCTCCAGTCTGACTGGAGTTTTGTAGGATCAACTCCTGGGCTCAAGGTGGAGGAGGAGCGACAGGACTGAAAACACCTCGGGGTGTGTGTCTTTTTCCTTCACCCTGACAGCGCTGGCGCTGCACCTTTCCTCCTGGGAAATGACTGTAAGGCAAGAGAAGAGTAGCAGGAGCACATCTTGCCAGCAGCTTAGGTGCTAAGCTTTCCCTCTGCTGCCACGGCTGCAGGAGCTGCTCACTAAAAGCTGGCCCTCCACCAACTGCAGCCTCACCAGAGAGAAAATGAGAAATGAGGGATCTCAGACCCCGCCTGCGTCCGGGATCTGAATCAATGTGTCTAAATCTGCAATTTGGGAAGCTCTCCAGGTGAGTCCTAGGCGTTTAAGAAGTTAAGTTACTTTAAGGCGTTTAGTGAGCCCATCTGTAAATGACTCAGCTGATCTGGTCAGTCCTTTTTCATTCCGAGGTCCTGCCTTGACTGTTTGTGTGAGTTGTGGGGAAGGTGGTGGAGGACGTTGGTGCCATTTGTCTAAGGTTTATGTTTAATGTTTGTTCACACAAAGACCTGTAGCAATGATTTCTAGAGTGAAACTAGTGAACCCGGAGACATCTGCGTTATGTGGGGACTTCTAGTGCATTATTGTTGTTACATGCCATCGAGTCGCCTGTACAGGCAGCCATAATCCCTGCTCTACCCTGAGCCAATTTTACTGTCTCTGACACACCCACCTCCATTACCCCCGTTACTGAATCAATCCATCTCATCGAGGGTCTTCCTCTCTTGCGCTATTCCCTTCTCCCCCCCTCCCCCAAGTCTAGTCCGTCTAAATTTGTGCTGCTTGTCAAAGGTGGTGACTCTGCCGGAAGAAAGGTGAACAATCTTTTCCCATGTGATTTGCAATGTGAGAAAACCCACTGCAGAATCAGCTATGTTGTCAGTTCCAACTCCACGGGAGTGAGTGAGTTATTATGCTTTATCTATCAGAGTTGTAACCATGAGTTCAAATATTATTAAAGATGTTGAGAACAGTTCAGATCTGTTGTTCATAGGGTCGCAGTTGACCTGATGGTACATAACAACAATGATCCCATTGTTGTTAATTAACAATAAATTGTTAACTTATTAGCAATATTCAGCAGAGGGCGCTACAACTCCTTTTTATTTGTCCATGGACATTCTATATACTAACGTCAGAATGTTTAATATTGGTGAATATAAATCTACATTGTTTAACTGATGCACTAGTATTTGTATTTTAAGGTATTATTTTCTTGACCTTATAGATGGTTTAAGAACAAGGCTATTTTTTTATCTTTGTAACTCAGAAATCAAGCTCTTTTTACAACCTACATCACTCCTTATTGCTTTTTTAATTAAAAAAATATCAGTTCTATAAAGAAAGAAAAGCTACAGTGAAAGTTTGTCCACATCATGATTTTGTCCTAAAGTTAGTAATCTTAGCAAAGTGGCACTTCTATTGCCTTAGTTCGACTCCAAAACAACTCATTGTTATTGCCCTGATATTGGAACCAATTTAGCTGACTTCTCACAGGTTATTGGAGGCTGTAAATCACTCGCTCAGGTGGGGCAGGGGTTGTCCATCTTTCTCCCTCAATGCCGCTGATAAATTAGAATCACCAAATAGGCACTACCTTTGGGCTAGATAATAATTTCCTATCCACTAAGTCACCAGAGCTCAGACTCCCTGCCCAAGTGGTCTGGCTAAATTCAGAGAATTTTTATGGGGTAATTTGCTAGAAATCGTTTAAATTAAGACACAGAATTAAAGCCATATTGTCTAGATTTTGTATACTTGAATACAATAATCTGCTAGGTCTTTCAGAAATTTTGAGGGTAAGTAAATTCCAGACACATCTTAACAAGGTTTAGATATATATTATGGCCTTCAGTGATGCTAGCACTAATTATAATGATATTAGCTCACTATTAGCCAATTGTATGTTACTGTCATGTACTGTTAAGTCAGAATCTTCTCATAGCTGAACCTCTGGTTGGTTTTCAGAGGCAGTTACTCACAGGTAAGGAAATTATCTTTCTCCCAAGGAGAAGCTGGTAGGTTTGAACTCGATGCCTTTGGGTTGAGAACACAATTCATTACCACTAAGCCACCATAACGCCCTATTGATTTACTACAGAACAGGAAAAACCTGCCAGGAGAAATGTGTAGATTTATTCAAGAATAAGAAAACCAGGGGAGCTCTGGTGGCCTAGTGGCAAGGAGCTGCAACTACAATCCCAGAGGCGCACGGTTCGAATCCACCAGATGCTCTGCCGAGGAAGGAGGGACAATCTCCTCCTGTACCAGTCAGATCTGATTTGACGGTACACTCACACAAAAATAATAAAAATAAAAAAATAAAAAAATAATTAAAAAAAAAGAATAAGAAAACCTTGCTCCAGGAGAATACGCACAGCCTAGGAGGAACATAAGAGTGTTTCTCTGAGCAATAAATGTTCAGAACTTTTCTAGTGCAGTTTCTCATGGGAAAGGGTGTTTTTTAGGGGTAAAGGAAAGTGTGTCATTTGCACCGCTTTGGTAGGATGATGCAGCTCTCCTCTGTGAGTACAAACAAGTTGTAGAAGGACTCTGTGCAAGGAAAAGTGGGAGACAGTGACAAGACTCATTATGGGATGTTGTCACATACATATATATGGTCACTTTGGCCTTTAGTTTGAGTTCTACTCCTTTCTTCACATTCGTATCTTAATCTACTGCTTGGCCAGGTAACTCCTTGTTGCCTTTTGTGGGACATAGTTTCATGCAGACTTCTGAAAAACACCTTAGTTCTCAGTTTCTAAGACAATATCCTTTATATGTTAAGACAATACCCTTTAATGTCAGGCCCTTGATGTTTTTCATAAATTTGTTCATGTTTAATAAATACTGAGCTTTATATATGTCACTCAGTGTATGTAAGCTAGGATACTGGAATGCCAGTGTGTGTAAGTTCCTTTGCTTTTTGTTTAACTTTGCAATTCCTTAGATTATGAAAATTGATTCTTTGGCTTTTCTACTTACTTTCTTAATTATCTATCATGTTAGGGCACTCTAGTCATTTAGTGAATAAAGAGTTGCACTGCCAACCCAAAGGTCCATCCACACATAGTGTGAATCTATCAAATGCTCCTCAGAAGGATGGGCATTTGCCTCTCATGTGATTTATAGCCTCTGAAAACCTTCTGGGAGAGTCAGCTATGAGTCAACTTAGTGGCAATGAGTTGAGATCATATGAGCAGTTTCTTCTGACATTTCTTTTTACCTTCCTAGTTTCCTATATTAATGCATATTGTGCTGTGCTGCTAACCAAAAGGTTGGTGGACATTTCGGACCCACCAGCTGCTCTACTCTCTTTAAGAGTCTAAGAAACCCATTCAGGAGTCACTATGAGTCAGAATCAAATGAATGGCAGTGGATTTATACCTCATACTGCTGAAGAAGAATGCTATTAGGTTGTTGCAAAAATAATGCATCCTTTTAAAACTCAACTCTGAAATTCTATTAAGTCTGCTTAAACTTTATTGATTAAAATAAGGACCACTAAAATCTGTACAATTTTGCCAAAAAGTTACAAGTTTGTTCCAGTAGCAAAAAAATTCCAGTCTTCTGGAACTGACACATTTTCTGAAACCATTTTTCGGCAGCACCTTGTTTGTTGAACTTTCCCCTGCCATAACTTATGAAGTATTTGAAGGAGTGGGGGTTGGTGGGCAAGATGGCTAGTGGGCATGCTGAATGAGGCAGAATTTCATAGCTCAATTAGTTATGGTGATAATTTAATATGTGATCCAGTGTTGTACAGAAGGATTAGACCTTTTCTATTGATCAATGCCAGACCCAGATTTTGCAGATTTTGGTGCATTTGTCATCGTATTTCTCTGCTGTAATGGTTTCACCCATATTCAAGAAGTGGTAGTGGATTAATCTGACTGCAGACCGCCAGCAATCACTAGGACATTCTTTTGGTGTTCAGCTCTTCATCTTGGTCCAACCACTGTTTTGAATGTCTTTGGTTGCCATGTTGTGTTGTTGTTATGTGCCATAGACTCACTTGTAACTCATAGCGACCCTATGTACAATAGCTCTAAACTGTGCCCTGTCCTGAGCCAGTCTCACTGACTCCAACTCACTTAATGATTGTCCCAGTTACCATGTTAATTCATCTCATCTAGGGACTTCTTCTCTTGTGTTGTCCCTCTACTATTCCGAGCATAATGTCCTTTTCCAAGGAATGATTCCTCCAAGACACATGGCCAAAGTATGAGAGATGGAGCTTCAAAATTTTTGCCTCCGAAGAGAAACTTGGTTACACCCTCTCCAAGACAGACCTATTTGTTCTTCTGGGAGTCCATGTTCAGTACTCTTCTTCAGCACCACAACTCAAAAGTATCAATTCTTCTAATGTCATTCTTAGTCATTGCCCAGCTTTCTGATGCATAGCAAGTAATTGGGAAGACCATGGCCTTCCCTGGCTCAAGAATAAGGTGCACCTTACTCTTTAGACTGACATCCTTGTTCTTTAGCACTTTGGAGAGGTCCCTGACTGCAGACTTCCCCCAGTTCAATTTGTCTTTTGATTTCCTAAGTGCTGGTGTCAAAAGTGTTGATTGTGGAGCTAACCAAGCTGAAATTTTTAACAATCTCAATTCTTCTCCATCTATCAGGGTGCTGCTAATAGGCCCAATGGTGAAAATCTCCCTCATCTATGTTATGCTTCAATCCATATTGAAGACTATAGTTCTTGACCTTCTGCAGCAAATGCTTCAGGTCCTCCTCCTCAGTTTTAGCAGGCAAGGTTGTATCATCTGCATAACCAGGTTGTGGGTGAATCTTCTTCCAATCCTGATTCCACACTCCTCCTCATAAAGTCCAGCCTCCTGAATAGTCTGTTCTGCATACAGAATGAAAAGGTATGGGGACAGGATGCATCCCTGACAAACTCCCTTCCTAATTTTGAACCACACAGAGTTTCCTTGCTTTGTTCTGATGACTGTCTCATGGTCCAAGTGTATGTAGATTTTGTGTGAGCACAATCAAGTTCTGGGATTCCCATTCTTCTCAAGACTCGCCATAATTTGTTCTGATTTACATATTCAAATGTTTTTGCATAGTCAGTGAAAACGCAGCTAGCCATTCCTCTGGTACCATTTGCTTTTTGCTAAGACCCATCTGACCTAGGTGATAATATCTCTAGTACTATGGCCTCTTCTAAATCCAGCTTGTGTTTCTGGTAGTTCTCTGTTCCAGTCATTTTCGTATAATCTTCAGGAAAATTGTGCTTCTGTGTGATATTGTTTGATAATTTTCATACTGTCAGATCACCCTTTTTTGGGAATAGGAATAAATACAGATTTCTTCCAGTCAGTTGGCCAGATAGTTGTCCTCCAGATTTGACACAAACTGGTGAGCACTTCCAGGGCAACATCTATTTGTTGAAATATGTCAGTTGATATCCTGTCAATTCCTAGAGCCTTGGTTTGTGGGTTTTTTTTTCCAATTCTTTCAATGCAGCTTGAACTTCCTCCTTCATCACTATTGCTTATTGATCATATGTTGTTTCATAAAATTCTTCTGTGTCAGCCAAATCTCTTTGGTACAGTGTCTCTATATACCCCTTCAACCTTTTTTTAAGAACATGATGTATCATAATGAAATGTGCAAAGAGCTGGAGTCAGAAAATCAAAAGGGCTAAATTCGCTGTTATTTCTTAAACTAAAGGAACTGAAGAACAAATTCAAGCCTTGAGTTTCAATACTTAAGGATGCTGTGGGAAGAATATTAAATGATCTGGGAATGATCAAAAAATGGAAGGAGTATACATACATAGTCACTGTACCAAAAGTAACTGGTTGCCATAGAGGTTCCATTTGTCATCAGTCCTTACAATGTAACTGATAGATTGTTTTTATTATGAAAAAGAAGTGCAGAACATACTTCAAAGTAGTTGTTTTGATTTTTGTTCTGTTGGTGCAGTATCCATTTTTGAGCTTTTCATCTATCCAGTTTGCTCTGTATGAGGAGTGACAGCTATGATGGATGAGAATGATGGATATATAATTCTTCTACAACTTTTGGTTTAGTTTTGTCAGGATTATTTTCAATTTTCATTTTCAGTAAGTCATTATCAAGTTCCCATAGCCAAACTTGACCTTCCTCATTTGAGTTCAAATTCACCACAATGGAATTTTTTAAATCAACCTATCATTCTTTGTTCATTATCAGCTTCCTTACCACAAATCTCATTGCTATTTTGAGCTGTTTGTGCTGGAACCACAGTTTAGTTTGAATTTGTAAAAGTAGATAAGTAGATTGGTGAAATTCTTGTTTTGACTAAAATATTATGTTTTAAAAGCAGACAATAACACAATTTATACTTACAATCATCTGTACAGAAAGAATGAGCATAAAATAAGTTTTAAAATGATAACAACATTCAATATTTTATCATAAGATTTATGATTAAAATTATTGCCTAAAAATCAAGCAGCTGAAGTCCTGAATTGTTTTTGTGAACGCTATGAATTATAGTCTTCAGTGGCACCTAGTAACAACAGTATAAACAATACTCTTTACTCAATGTCTTTCCCAAAGCATCACTATGTCGTGTTGTTTTTTACTTCTGCTTTTACTGACCTAAAGAACCATTTTTCTTTCTTTCTTTTTTGTCTCCTCATCCTCCTCTCTTTTCTTCTAAGTTTTTAATGCGTGGAATTTTTGTCCTTGACTTTTTTCTGTTACAACACGCAGATGAACAGTTCTCTTTGTCTGCTGCTTCTACCATGGCCCTTCTATGGACCATCTCCACTAACATACAGAGTTATCCACTTGTTGTTATTGTATACTATCAAGCTGAAACTAACTCATACCTGACCTTTAAAACTTGGCTTTTCAAAAGCATTAAATCATATGGGAGGAGATTGCCCATCTTTCTAGATTCAGACCACGTACTTTTGGGTTGGCAACTCAGTCCCTTAAAACTAAGCTGTCAGAGCTACCTGGAGTAATCCACCTACCATCTAATTATCTTTCTAAAATACAAATCAGATTGTGTCTTCTCACTGCTTAATCAGAACCAGATGTTGTTGAGTTATTGCTGACAAGGAAACCTATGTTGTCAGAGATTTGTGCTCCATAGTATTTTCAGTGGTTCAATTTTTGGAAGTTGTTGTTAGATGCCATTGAATTAACAACACAGTTGAATGCACCTTGCCCTATCCTGCACCATTTTCATGATCTCTGATACGCTCAAGGCCATTATTATATTTACTATGCCAGTTCATCTTGCTTAGGGTCTTTTTCTCTTTCTCTGACTCTCAACATATTCCAGCTTGGTATCTTTTTTCCCAGGACTGGACCCTCCTGTCAACACACCTAGAATATGTGAGGTAAATTTTCACTACCCTTGCCTCTAGGAGCACCCTGGTTGCACTTCCTCCAAGTCAGACTTGTTTATTTTTTTGTCAGTTCAGTATTCAGTACTCTTTTGAAATTTGTTGTTATTGTTATGTACCCTTGAGTTGAACCAACTCTTAGCTGACCCTCCAAAGGGTTTTCAGAGGCTGTAGATCACATGGGAAGAACTTGCTCATTTTTCATCTGAGAAATATTTGTGGATTTGAACTACCCACCACTGGGTTGACAGTGAAGCTCTTTACCACTAAGCTACTAGAGCTCCTTCTTGGAGGTTAGAATCCACCCAGAGGTATCATTAGTTGGTGATTTTTCTTAAGAATTCTCCTGAGGTACTTCTGAGTGGATTCTAGCCTCCAGCATATTGATTGGAGCTGACCATGCTCTGTAGAGTTTCCAAGCCTGGAGCTCTCTAATAGTACATAGTGTGTTGTGCTACAACCCTAAAGGTTAGAGATTTGAATCTACTAACTGCTCTGTGAGAGAAAAATAGTCTCCTTCTTTTAACATTTACAGTCTTTCAATCTTGAGGGTCTCTATGAGTCAGAATCAACGCAATGGTCATGGGTTAATCTATGCCAGTGTGTTTAAACTACCAACTTTTCATTTAACAGTCAGCCTGTACTGTTGCCACCAGAGCTCTTTTAACCAAGTAATAAAGAAAAATTATTGATATCACTTGGTACTAGCAGTCAGGAGATCAGTACATGTATTGAACTTCGAAAGTCTGTAGTGAGGGACCGCTCCAAATAATTGAGGAATAAGATGTCAGTTTGAGGACTAAAGTGTACCTCGTTTAGGCCATGGACTTTTTAGTCTCTTGCCATACATCTGAGATCTGGACAATGACTAAAGATGACAAAAGAAAAATTGATGGATTTGAATTGTGATGTTTGAAAATAGTGTTGAATTTCTCATGGACTGCCAAAAGAACTAACAGATATTCCTTGGAGAAGGCATAGGCAGAGTGCTCCTTGGAGACAAAAGTAATGAAGCTTTGTCTCACATGCTTTGAGTGTATTTCTAGGAGTGATTATTCTTTGGAGAGGGACATCATACTTGGGAAGGCAGAGTGGTGTCAAAAAGAAGGGTTTTTACCAAGTGGATTGACATAGTGACTGCAGCAATAGGCTTAAATGTGTCAGAAATTGTGAGGATGGCACAGGATAGGACAGTGTTCAGATCTGTTGTTCATAGAATCACTATGAGTCATATTCAACTCAATGGCACCTAACAACAATAAAAGATAAATAAAAGACTTGAGCAAGAGACAAGCCCATCTTGGAGAGGGTAAAATCAGGCTGCTCATTGGAGGCAAGGATTTTGAAGATCCACCTGACATCCTTCAGGCATATTTCAAGGAGGGACCAGTCCTTGGAGGGAGACATTATGCTCACAAGGGTGGAGGGACATTGTAAGAGAGTTAGACCCTAGATGAGATGGTTTGACTCAGTGACTGGGGTAGTGGGGGTAGGTATGTCAGAGATAGGGGAATTGGCTCAGGTTAGAGTAGGGTTCAGAGCTGTTGTACATAGGGTTGCTGTGAGTCGCAGGTGCCTTGATGGTACACAACAATAACAAGAAACTTCGTACAGTAAAGACTTGGCGAATACAGAAAGTTCATGGCTTAGAAAGAGGTCATTACTGCCGGTGTCTAAGCATTTTTAGGTTAGCTGAAACAGGTGCAAAACAGTCTTATTTAGCCTTACTCTAGTGCAAGAAAAAGAGTTCTAGTGGTAAAATGTATCATGTATTTTGCTGCTAACTGAACGATCAGTTGGCAATTGAACCCACCAGACAGGATAAAGATGATCAGTTACTTGTTGTCAAGATTTACAGTCCCAGAAAATCAATGGATGGTGACTCTGAGAATTGACTGACAAAAATAAGGCCTCAGCAGTTGATGGGATACCAACTGACATGTTTTGTCTAACAGATATAGCTTCATCATCTCTGACATATTTGAACCCATTATTGCAGTCACTGTGTTGAGCAATCCATCTCATTGAAGGTCTTGTTCTTTTTTGCTGACCATCTACCTTTCAAAACATAATGTCTCTTTCCAAGGGAGCTCCGGTGACTGAGGAAAGAAGCTGTGCTGCAATCTTCAAGGATTTGAAGTTCAAATTTACCAGCTGCTCTGTGGGAGGAGGGTGGGCAATCTCCTCTTGTGCGGTTTACTACATCTGAAAACCCACTGATGCATCAGCTGTAGGTCGGTTCCAACTCTATGGTATACACAGCAATTACCACATGCACAAAGTGTGTGAGATAAGCTTCATCATCTTTGCCTCTAAGGGCACTATGACTCAACTTTCTTCAAGACATACATTTTTTTTTTTTT
>NW_006400092.1:357838-358813 GCF_000299155.1 Elephantulus edwardii | reverse complement strand
TGCCAAGAGTGATGACTGCGGAGCCAAACATACTAAAGTTGTTAACAATCTCAATCTCTTCACCATCCATCCTGATGCTGCCAATTGGTCCAGTGGCAAGAATCTTTGTCTTCTTGATATTGAGCCTCAATCCATACCGAAGGTTGCAGTCCTTGACCCTGTGCAGCTAGCAGGTCCTCCTGAGTTTCATCAAGCAGGGTTGTATCATCCGCATATGTTGTTGATAGATCTTCCACCAATTCTGATGCCACACCTCTCCTCATAGAGACCAACCTCTTGGGTAATCTGTTCTGCATACAGGTTGAAAAGGTATGGAGATAGGACACATCCCTGGCATACACCCTTCCAATTTTGGACCATGCAGTGTTTCCTTGCTCTATTCTGACGACTGACTCTTGGTTCAAGTATAGGTTTCACATTAGCATGATCAGGTGTTCTGGGATTCCCTTTCTTCTCAGAGTCAGTCACAGTTTGTTATGATCCACACAGTCAAACGCCTTTGCATAACCAATGAAACACAGATAGAGATTCTTCTGGTATTCCCTGCTTTCCTCTAAGATCCATCTAACATCAGCTATAATATCCCTAGTACCATGACCCCTTCTGAACTCAGCCTGGACTTCTGGCAGTTCTCTGATGACATGCTGTTCTGGTCATTTTTTTTTTTTTACAATCTTCAATAAAATCTTGCTTGCATGTAACATTTTAATCTGACTTCTTCACTTAGACTAATGCATTTGAAATTTATCCATATTGTAGTATGTATTGTTATTGTTGTTGTTATGTGCCATCAAGTCACTTGCAACTCATAGTGACCCTATGCACAACAGCCCTAAACTCTGCTCTGTCCTGTGCCAATCACAATGTCTCCAATACACCTATCCTGATTACCCCAGTCACTGAATCAATCCACCTCATAGAGGGCCTGCCCCTCCTGCACTGTCCTTCCACCCTCCCAAGCATGATGTCCCTCTC
>NW_006400092.1:347607-357738 GCF_000299155.1 Elephantulus edwardii | reverse complement strand
GTAGACTCCCAGTACAGAATGTCCTTTGATTTTTTGACTGGTAATACCAAAAATGTTGATTGTAGATTCACGGAAGATAAAATCATTGCCAATTTCAGTTTTATTTTCCATCAAGCATGGTGTTGCCTATTGGCCCACTACTGAGAATATTTGAGTTTTTGCTGTTGAGATGTAATCCATGTTGAAAGCTATAGTCTTTGATCTTCTGCAGCAAGTATCTCAAGTCCTCCTCACTTTCAAAGAGCAAGGTTGTGCCATCTGCATAATGCAGATTATTGGTGTGTCTTCCTGCTATTCTGATGATACCTTTTTCTTCATACAATCCAGCTTCTCAATCGATTTGCTCAGTATACATATTAAATAAGTATGGATAAATGATACAACCATGACACGTGCTTTTCTTGATTTTAAACCATGTAGTGTTCCTTTGTTCTATTTAGACAATAGCTTTTTGGTCTAAGTTTGTTGTTGTTTTTAGGTGCCATCAAGTCGCCTGTGACTCATAGCAATCCTATATACAGCAGCTTTGAACCCTGCTCTGTCCTGAGCCAGTCTCACTGACTCTGACATTCCTACCCCCATTGCCCCACTTACTGTAGCAATCCATCTCATCTGGGGCTTTCCTCTCCTACACTGTCCCTCCACCATTCTGAGCTTGATATCCTTCTTCAAGGACCAGTCCCTCCCAGCCATGTGCCCAAAGTAGATGAAGCAGAGCTTCAACATCTTTGCCTCCAAAGTAAAACTTGGTTTCACCCTCTCTAAGACAGACTGATTTTTCTTGGCAGTCCATTGGATGGTCAAGTCTCTTCTCCAGAATCACAACTCGAAGGCATCAACTGGTCTTATGTTATCCTTAATCATTGTCCAGCTCTCTGATGCATAGCAAGTAATTGTGAAGCCCAGGGCCTGGATTAGGCACATCTTAGTCTCTAGACTGACATCGTTGCTCTTGAGTACTCTGGAGAGGTTGCTTACAACAGATTTTCCCAATGCGATTAATCTTTTAATTTCCTGACTGCTGGTGCCAAGAATGTTGATTGTGGAGCCGAGCAAGCTGGAAGTGTTAACAACCTTAATCTCTTCACCATCTATCATGGTGCTGCTGATTGGCCCAGTAGTGAGGATCTTTGTCATCTTAATGTTGAGCTTTAATCCATATTGAAGACTATAGTCATTGACTTTCTGCAGTAAGCACTTCAGGTCCTCATTTTCAACAAGCAAGGTTTTATCATTTTCATTATGCATATTTCTCTTAAGAAAGCCCAGCCTCCTGAATGATCTATTCTGTATATAGACTGAAAAGGTATAGACAGGATGCATCCCTGACATACTCCTTCCTTGATTTTGAACCATGCAGTGTTTCCTTGCTCTGTTCTGAGGACTACTTACTAGTCCAAGTATAGGTTTCACATAAGCACAATCAAGTGATCTGGGATTCCCATTCTCCTTAAGGTTAGCCAGAATTTGTTGTGATCCACACAATCAAATGCCTTTGAATAGCCAATGAAACACAGATTGCATTTCTCTGGTACTCTTTGCTCTCTTTCAAGATCCACAGAACATTGGCAATAATGTCTCTAATACCATGACCATTCCTAAACCCAGCTTGCATTTCTGGTAGTTATGTCAAGGCACTTTTCCAGTCATTTCAGAATAATTTTCAGCAGAATTTTGCTTGTATGTGATATTAGTGATCTTGTTCAATAATTTCCACACTCTGTTGGGTCACCTTCATTTGGAATGAGAATAAATAGGAATCTCTTCCAGTCAGTTGGCCAGGTAGTCGTCCTCCAGATTTCTTGGCACAACCTGGTGAGTACATGTTGAAATATGCAATTGACAATACCAATTGAGTATTCCATTAATTCTTGGGGTTGTATTTTTTTGCCAAGTCCTTCAGAGCAGCCTGAACTTCCTCCCTCATCACCTCTTGATCAAATGTTGTTTCTTGAAATTCTTCTGTCAGCCAATTCCTTTTGATACAGTGACTATATATTTCTTCCATCTTCTTGACTCATGCTTCCTAGCTCATTCAATATTCTGTATTGCAACTTGTGGCTTGAAATTGTTCTTTAGTTCCTTCAGCTTAAGAAAATCGAGTGAGTTCAACCCTTTTGATTTTCCAACTCCAACTCCTTGCACATTTCATTATAATACTTTGTCTTCCCGTGCTGTCCTTTGAAATCTTCTATTCAGCTTATCTTCTTGCTTCTTCCCTTTGCCTTGGTTTCTCAGTGCTCTGGTGCAATATTCAGAGCCTCTTCTGATATCCATTTTTGTCTTTTCTTCTTCCTCCATCATTATAATGACCATTCTTTCTGGATCATATTCTTGATCTCTTCCCACAGTTCATCTAATCTTCATTCATTAGAGTTCAAGGCCTCAAACCAGTTCCTGAGTTTGGTTTTTAAATTCAGAGGGGATAGACTCAAGATGAAATTTTGATCTGTGGATATGATTTGACCTTCTTTAGCTTTAGTTTGAACTTACATGTAAGTAGTTGGTCTTTTCCACAATCAGCACTTGGCCCGTTTTTTACTGCTGATATTGAACTTCTTCAATGATTCCTTCTACATATGTAATCGATCTGACTGTGATCCACACAGTCTAATGCTATTGCATAATGAATGAAACACAGATAAATATTCCCTTGGCACGCTCTGCTTTCAGCCAAGATCCATCTAACATCTGCTATGATGTCCCTACTACCACGGCCTCTTCTAAGCCCAACTTGCACATCTGGCAGTTCGCTGCTGGCATACTGTTCCAGTCATTTTTGGATAATCTTCATGATCTTGCTGGTGTGTGATATTTGGATATTGTTCGATAATTTCCATACTCTGTATGGTCACCTGTTTTGGAATGGGAATAAATATAGATCTCTTCCAGTCAGTTGGCCTCTGAAAGCAGCTTGAGCTCTAGCAGGTCTCCTTTCTCTAGTCCAAGTAATGAAAACACCTTCTGTTCCTGGTTGGGACCTACAGACCATATCAGTTCAGTCATCAGTTTCTGCTGTTCAGAGATCTCATGAAGCTTCTTGTCTTCGGAAGTTGTATTTGTGCCTTGAGTGTTCACGTAGTAGTTCACAAATAGCTCTTGGATGGCCCTTTGCAGAATCTTGGACCTCAACCACCTGCTTTATGCAGTCGAATGTCTTTCCATGCCTGTGCCTGATCCAAGATGAGGCTTAAACCACTTTGATCATTCTGTGAGAGACTCAGAAGTACCTTGCCAAAGTATTGATTCTAAAACAGGTGCTCTTCACTTATGCTATAAGGAGACAGTTGTTTGCTGCATACTTGTTGGAGTATTTTCATCTCTTCACCAGGTAAGCAGAAATCCTGGATGTCATCTGATTTTCTTGAAAATTTTATTTGTGGAACATATGGCAGACAAAGCTTCCTATATAGGGGTTAAGGCGAATCAGTCAGGACTCCAGTGACCCCTGACCCCTGGTCCCTCTGACTCAGACCCTGCATAAGGTCAGGGGGAAAGGAGGACCACATGAGAAGGTCCAAAGAAAGGAAGTAGTCACTTTTACTGTGATGATACTACTCACAAATATGGCAAAAATGCAAGGCTGTGAACTCAGATTCTTATATGTCTGCATGCTGGAATTTGAAAGGAGGCAAAAAGGAGGGTCAGCATAAGAGAAGAAGGCCTACATGAGATGAATTGACACAGTGAGTGTAACAGTGGGCTACATGTGTCAGAGATGCTGAGAATGGTACCGGATAAGGCAAGTTCAGATCTGTTGTTCTTAGAGTTGCTTTGAGTCACAATCAACTTTGTGGCACTAAAAACAATGATTGTGACACTGACTGAGTGCTGGGCAATGAGCTGAAAGATTGATGGTTTGAACTCACCAGTAGTTTGGCTAGAGAAAAATGTGGCACTCTGCTTCCATAAAGCCAGAAAGCCTTGGAAACCCTATGAAGGAGTTCACAGCCCTGCAGAGTTGCCGTAAGAATTCACTCGATTTGCAGGTGATGTTAGTATTTGAGTGCATTTGAAAACAAGAAAGGAAACATGATCAATTTTACATCATCACCAAACACTCATGTCCCACAAAGACTTTTCTTAATAAGAGAGCTATTAGAGAGCTGGAGAGCTCTGGTATGCTAGTGGTAAAGGGGCTGCGCAGTGAAGGCGTGAAATTCAAATCCACCAGCTTCTGCGCTAGAGAAAGATGGGCAATCTCATCCTGGGCAACTTACTGCTTCTGAAAACCCACTGGAAGGTCAGCTATGGGTTGGCTCTGACACAAGGCACATAACAACAAAATTAGTTATATGATATTGTTATTTTTCAATGAAAAAATTTGTGCTATTACTTGCAATGATTAATGCATTAATTTGTGAGGTTAAGAGTCTCTATAATTTGACAGACATCTTCTAATAGAATCTTGCTCAATTTTGCAGTCAGTCAATTGCAAGGAGGTGTGTGGGGTCGTGGCCGTGTCACTAATGTATAAAAAGGATGTTCTTAAGCCACATTAGCTCTTTATGCTCTACTCGGTGATGGCAGAACTTCCTGTGCTTGAGGTGTAAACCAGCAAAAATCTGATCTGCCACCTGATCTGCTGATCTTTATTTATTATTTTTATTTTTTATTATTATTATTTTTTGTGTGTGTACCGTCAAATCAGATCTGACCGGTACAGGAGGAGATTGCCGCTCCTCCAGCAGATCATCTGGTGGATTCGAACCGCGTACTTCTGGGATTGCAGTGCAGCTTCTTGCCACTAGGCTACCATAACTCCCTTTGATCTGCTGATTTTTGATTCAGCAACCTCCAAAATTTTGGGAGTCAAGAAGGCCTGAATCCCTGGGAGCCAGCAGAGTCCTTGCCCACCACCAGATCTGCATGTTTGTGGTTTGCCAGCCCCTGCAACCATGTGAGCTAGCAGGTGTCCTCAGCCTGTTGTTTGACTCATGAATTTGGGACTATCCATCCAAATTGTGTGACTCATTTCCTTGAAGTGTACTTTTGTATGTGTGTTACGGGCTTTGTTTCTCTAGAGAATATAGACTAACATACCTCTGGGTGACCCTGCTGAGTGAAATATCTGTCACAAAAGAACAAATATTGCATAGTGCCACTGTTGTAAAACAGGACTGACATCGGGGTTGGGGACAGACTGGCAAAGAGGGGAGAAATAATGTATACTGCATTGAAACAGATGAGGGAGAGAACTATTTAAAAGGAATATATGATTAGGTATTACTGTCATGACAGGAGTCCAGAATGAAGGATACACAGTGGAGTGGATTTGGGGAGTGTGAAGGGATTGTATAACAATGAAATAATTTTTCTTTTACTTTTTAAAGAGAAGAGTGAATTGGGGAGAGAGGGTGGGCAGGGAGAAAAGTGCAACAGTGAATGAATGGAAATCCTAAGTCTTTGTAGACTTTCATTAAGATAAAATAAAATAAAATAAAATGTTGTATACCTAAAAAAATAAAACCCAAAACTCAAGTTATTATCATTTACAATTGAGAAGGGCTTGACGACATAGTAATAAAAATGAATCCATAATGCTGCAGTGAGTAGACATTTTTCAATTTCTTTTTTTAATTGACACAAAAAATAAGGCTTCTCATTTTAAAAAATTAAATACAAATTAACATGGAAAAGGACAAAAACTGACCACTTAAATTGGTAAGGAATTAAGCTATAGAACAAATTTAGTATTATCTATCTGTGTAGAAAAAAAATTTGTTGTTTTGTTTTGTTAGTAAAATAAAATGTGCTACTTTGTACATCTGGAATAGTCAGAATATGGAGCTATTTCTTTCTTTTTCTTTTTTTTTGTGGTGGAGACAAGCTGTCTTTATTGCTGGAGCAGCAGGGGCTCAGGGGCTCTTGGTGGAGCGGGTCCCCTTCCTCTTCCACATCCCATCACCGGCTTCTTTTGGCTGAGCAGGACGGCCCTGGCCCTGCGGATGGTGGTCATGCTCAGGTCCGGCCCATACTTGTTATTGTGGATCATGTGGTGGATGCTGCTGAGTGTGGCTCAGGCATTCTTGTGAATGGTGGTCTGCAGGTAGGAGGTAGCTGGCTTCCTCTGGCCTGAACTCTGCTTCATCACCAACACAACGCCCTTGTCGTCCAGCTCCACGCCCACGGTCTTGTGGTGGATCAGCCCATTTTAGCGGAAGGAGCTGTGGGCTTTCAGGTTATTGAGCGGACTTTCAGGTTATTGGGCTTGTTTCCCGCTTGTTTGAAACTTGCATTTTTGAGGTTGCAGCGCAGCTTCTTGCCACTAGGTCACCAGAGCGGCCTTGCTTGTTTCTCTTCATCAAGAGGCTGGAGCAGTTATGCATGACCATCCTTTGCAGAGGGCAGCCATGGCGGCAGCTTCTTTTGCTGCAGGTGCCAGAGGTGGAAACTGGAGCTATTTCTTGAGGCATTTTTCATAAAGTGTTACAGAAAACAATGAGATTATCTCCTGAAACGATCATTTTATTGTGTGCCATGGCTCTTTTGCATTAAAAAATATTTTGTATCTTTCATTTCTAAAAACAGTGACAAATTATATAAATATAAATTAAGTTCTATGGAGGAAGTGGTTTGATATAGTTTTATTTAAAGATTATTTTGGTGTTTCTTGTATATAAAAACAATTAGTTTATTTTAATTTCCAAATCTAAGAACTTATGCTCTTAAAACTGATGTCTGTATTTCTCATAACCAGTCATAGTTTTGTGGGTTTTAAAATGTCATTTTTTAAGTTTAACAACATTGCCCTTTTCTGTATATGAATGATACCTTCAAGCCTAGGCTCTCACTTCTGATCTCCATAGATAGCTCATGCAGCCCAGTCCTGGCCTTCTCATTTTGTCTCTGCACATTGTTGTTTGTATTTTCTTAACAATTCTGAATAAAAAATGGTGCCTGTGTTGTGAAATAAATCTTTTGAAAATTGTATTTACTTCTTGGCAAAGGTAAAGTAAACAAATGCATGGGTAAAAATTATCTTCTATTATTATACTGTGGACATAGCAAAGCAATCTATAGCTATCAGCCTTGACAGAGGGGAGAACTCACTCAAACCTTAGACAAGTCAGGGATTATTTAGTGTCATATTATGCATCAGTGGAAACCAAAATTATTACAGCTTCATCTACAGAGAATTCACTGGAGTGTTTTTAATAAGCCATATATATAAGTGAAGTCAGAAGACACGTGCTTTCTGGGAACCTAGTATTTCACTTCTGAGTTATGTAAGAGTAGCTGTGTTGACAGCAATTTACTTAGATGAGGAGTCAATCTTGGATCTCAGTTAGTGTTATAGTCTCCTTCATGTGTATGAAATGAAATTGAGTAGATTTTCAGCCTTGAAATTAAATTATTCCAAGAATTCTAAGAATCCATAAACCTCTCAGCAGGAGAAGATGAGTAGTTTCCTTCCATGAGAATTACATTTGGTTTGGCAGCCAGTAGAGTGAGGAGGGTCACTGTAAGTCAAAACCTGCTTGAGGGCAGTGGGAAAGTGACTACCGTTAACTTTCTTTCCAGAGGCTGGTGTGTTGGAATCTCCAACTTGTCAATGAGCATCCCACAGTTATCCAAAGCTCCACCATAACTGAAAGCAAATTGCCCTTAGGCCGGCCTTGGCCTGACACTGCTCTAGTCTCCAACATCACCTCCCAGCTGGGATTAGGGAGCAAATCTTTTAGTACTTGGAGAAAGACATCAATCATGCTGGGAAATGTCAGAGAAAGAGGAAGACCTTCAACAAGATGGATTGACACAGTGCCAGTAACAATGGGATCTAGCATATGAGAGATGGTGAGGATGGTACAAAATAAGACAAGGTTCAAAGCTGTTCATAAGATCTCAAAGTCAATTCTTTGGCAACTACCATGAAACAACCTCCTTTCTGGAAAGGGGCTACCTGATCTTAAAGTCTGTGTGCAATTTAACTTGTCATTTTATTCTCAACTTTTCCTGTCACGTTTGTTCTGCAATTAGCAGAAGATTGAGGATTCTGAAACCCTCAAACTTGTGATTTTTTTTCTTCATTGTAATTTAAATGAAAATTTACAAAGAGATTGGATTTCATTTATTCAACCATACAAATTTTCCTCCTTCCCTTTTCCCTGTTTCACTTTGTAATGCTTGTCCTATTCCAGATTTTTAATTGTCCTGTTCCTTTCAGAGTGTCCTTTCCTTTACCTATTCCAGTGCAATATTCATGATCCTTTTTCTTTTTTCTTGTTCTCCTTCTGCCTTTAAAGCTGATTGGCTTACTTACATGTGTTATCTTTCATAACCAGTTGGCCTCTATTTAACTTTCTCACTTCCTTCTCATGCTACTGAATAGGCTTTTCTGTTGAATGAGCAGCTTGCTCCTGTGAGATGTCTTTGAAAGAACCAGCATTGGAAATATTGCAAAGAGACCACAAATTTATGGAATACAGAGTGGAGGAAGAATCTGGTAAAGTAGCCAATGGAATTTGAAAAGATAAAGGGGTTGAGTGTAGGGGTTCTATTTACATCCTAGAAGCATCCCAGAAACTCAGAAACTAGATTTAAGGCAAATTATCTCCTCACAGACTACCACATATAAAGGAATATTTGGTGGTGGTGGAATGGTCTAGGAATATAATTCTTACCTTAATTATGGTATTGCTGTATGTTGTTGTTTGCCATAGAGTTGGAACTGACTTATATCTGACTCTCTAGTGAGTTTTCAAAGGCAATAACGTGTGTGAGTTGGTTGCTCATCCTTCTCTCACAGAGCAGCTGTGTACCTTTGAGATTCCAGTGCAGCTTCTCACCATTAAGCCACCAGAGCTCCTCATTGCTGTATTGTTATTGTGTACCACTGAGTCAGAACAGACCCATAGCTGACCCTCCAGTGGGTTTTCAGAGCCAGTTAATTACATGGGAAGAGATTGATCATCCTTCTCCCATGGAGCAGCTGGGGGATTCGAACTACTTGCCTTTGAGATTTTATTACTGTTTAAGTTACTTAATTCTTTTTGGGGGCAAGAAGAATGGAAAGCCTATTTAATTACAGGCAGATGAGGGTGGAAAAAACCCCTTTTTTGTAATTATATTGTCCTCCCTTGTGTGCAGGTTTCTGGCAATGTGTACCCCAGAAAGTTAACATTATTACTTTTTGTTTGTTTTTCATATTTACATTTTTATAATGCAGATTTTCCCCCACTCTCTTGAACTGACATTATTCTTTAATACAATCATTCCTGTATATTGTGTTTTATAAAATGAACCACCATTGGACTATACCCTCTACTACAATGGGATGCCTAACAAAAGATTAATGATTCAAACTCATCAACTATGGCAGTTAGTTTTCTTAAAGGTTGAACAGCTTTGGAAACCTTATGGGGCAGGTTATGAGTAAAAATGGACTGGACAACACTTGGTTTGGGATTTTGTTCTGTTTTACTTCTGGGAAAGACTTATGTTTAGCATATAAAAGTGTAAAAATGTTTTCCATAGTGGTTTACAAAAGCCTGTTATGTGAAAGTTGCTTACATATATTTTTAAAATAAATCGACCAATCATAATATTATTCAGCCCAAGAACGTTAAATGTTAGAAATAGGAAACATCTGTGCAGAACCACAGTCTGTTTCATAATCTGGTTCATGCAGCTGAGAGCTAAACTTAGACAAGTAATATGGTTCATTAGTTTCTTCTTCTAAAAGTTAACTCCTAATACTATTTATCAAGCTTAAAAATGTTAATTTTAAAAATTTTTATAGAAAGTGTGAAGTGAATAGTGTATAAAAAGCAGCATTTGAATTAGGAGGAAGTCATAAAGAGGACACAGCATAAGAAATACACAGAAGGAAGTAAGACAGTAATATTGTTGTTGTTGTTGTTAAGTGCCATTGAGTCATAGGTGACTCAGACTCATAGTGGCCCTTTGAACTAAACTCCTCAACACTTGCATGGGTGACTTTCATCCTTTCTCCAGGTTCATTGCGTTTCCAGAGGCAAGCTATTTACAGAAATGGATGCCACTCTGCTTCAAGCTTGTTTCAACCAGGGAGCTCCACCAAACCCTGTCCACCATGGGTAACCATTATCACATTTAACACATCAGTGTCACTGAAGGCAGTAATTGTTGTTGTTGTTGTTATGTGCCGTC
>NW_006400092.1:334478-342312 GCF_000299155.1 Elephantulus edwardii | reverse complement strand
CAAGTGTTCTGGGATTCCCATTCTTCTCAGAGTCAGCCATGGTTTGTTATGATCCACACAGTCAAATGCCTTTGCATAGTCAATGAAACACAGATATACATTCCTCTGGTATTCCTGTTTTCAGCTAAGATCCATCTAACATTAGCTACAATATCCCTAGTACCACGACTCCTTCTATATCCAGACTGGACTTCTAGCTTTTCTCTGCTGATGTGCTGTTCTGGTTGTTTTTGGATGATCTTCAATAGAATCTTGCTTGGATATGAAATCAATGATATTGTTCTATAGTTTCCACACTCAGTTGGGTCACCTTTCTTTGGAATGGGAACAAATATAGATCTCTTCCAGTCAGTTGGCCAAGTGGTTGTTCTCCAGACTTCTTGGCAGTGCTTGGTGAGCATGTCCAGGGCAGCACCTGTTAGCTGAGAGATGTCAATTGGTATACCATCTATTCCTGGGGCCTTATTTTTTGCTATTTCCTTCAAATCAGCCTGAACTTCTTCCTTCATCACCACAGGCTCTTGCTCATATTAATTTCATTAAATTCTTCTGTGTCTGCCAATTACTTTCGATACTGTGACTCAGTATATTCTTTCCATCTTCTTTTAATACTTCCTGGATAATTTAATATTCTGCCTAAAGCATCCTTTATTATAGCAACTCAAGGTTTGAATTTCTTCTTCAGTTCCTTGAGCTTAAGAAATGCTGAGTGAGTTCAGCCCTTTTGGTTTTCTGACTCCAGCTTCTTGTACATTTCATTGTAACATTTTACTTTGCTACAAAAATGTAGCATGTTTTAGGCTTGTCAAATAAGAATGAAAGGAATCATTTTTCTGTGTGGCTGGCAAAATCCCAGAGTGATCTATCAGCAAGTGGGCAGGGACAGACATTCTGCACTGTAGTACTTGCTTTAATGAAAAATAAGTCTAGTTATTCGTGGCTGAGAGTAAGAAATGGGTAATTGTCAACACTTAGTAAAATTGTTTCTTTTATTGTTTCTTAGTAATAGACCATTTAGCAATAGCTATAGTGACTCAGTGGTAGAATTCTTGCTTTTTATATAGGAATCTCAGGTACAATTTCAGGCCACTACTTTTCAAGCATAGCCACCACGTGTCTGTCAGTCGAAACTAGTGAGTTGGTCTGATGCAGAGCAGGTTTCAGTGAAGCTTCCCAACTAAGATGGACTTGGAATGAACACTTGGCAGCCTGCTTAGAAAAAATAAGTGCACAAAAACCTTATGGATCAAGGTGCTGCAGTCTGCAACCAGTCATGGTGATGACACAGGACTGGGCAGACTTTTATCCACTGTGACCAGATCATGCAGATAACAAGCTTAGAACATTGCTTGGATGTTCACCTTCTCACCAACTCTCACCAGAAAGATATTTAAGTTGGTGTTAGGTTTTGGTGATAATGAAGAATGCTTTATGTATGTAATTTTGTATTGTTGTTATGTGCCATTGAGTCAAGCACAACTCACAGCAACGCTATGAACAAAAGATCTGATCCCTGTTCTGGCCTTTGCCGTTTTCATACTTCCTGATACACAAGAGCCCATTACATCAGTCACCCTGTCAATCTACCTGGTGAGGATCATTCTCTCCTTCACCAACCTTCCATCTTTCCCAACATCATGTCCCCTCCAAGAAATAACACATCCTGGCAACTTGGCCAAAGTATGTGAGGCAAAGCCTCATCATTCTTGCCTCCAAAGAGCAATCTGGCTGCATCCTCTCCAAGACATATCTGTTCATTCTCTTGACCATCCATGGGATGTTCAGCGCTCTTTTCCAAAACCATAACTCAAAGGTGTCAATTCTTTTTCTGTCATCTTTATTCATTGTCCAAGTCTCAGATGCATAGCTAGTAATCAGACACATCTAAGTCTTCAAACTGACATTACTACTTACTACTCAATAATTTGGAATGGTCCCTAACAGCAGATTTTCCCATTGCAATGTGTCTGGTGTTACTTGTTGATCCAATCAAGATGAAGCAGTTGACAGTGTCCATCCCCTCTCCATCCCTCATGACAGTGTCTATTGGTTCAGTGGTAAGAGTCTTTGTTTTCTTGATATTGAGAAGAAATCCATACTGAAGGCTGCATTCCTTGATCTTCTGCAACAAATGCTACAAGTCCTCCTCACTTTCAGCAAGTAAGGTTGTGTCATGTACATAAAGCAGGTTATTGATGATTCTTCCCCAAATCCTGATGCCACATTCCTTTTTATAGAGTCCAGCTTCTCAGATAATTTGACCAGCATATAGACTGAAAAGGTATGGAGAGAGAATACCAACCTGATGCGCGCCCTCTTCCCTTTTGATGTGTTTGCTTATTGCTATAAATTGATGTCTGATTACTGCTTTGGCTATTTCCCAGAAGTTTTGGTAAATTGTTTTCATTGTCATCTGTTTCAAGAAACATTTCTCTTTGTGTTTCTTCATAGCTTAGTGGAAAGGAGCTACACTGTAATCCTGAAGACACATGGTTTGAGGTCACCAGCTGCTCTGTGTGAGAAGGATGGATAATTTCTTTCTATGTGATTAACAGCCTCTGAAAACCCACTGGAGTGTCAGCTATAGGTCAGTTCTTGCTCTACAGTACACAACAACAACAACAACATGACTCACTCATGTGCAAGCAGGGCGTTTTGCAGCTTCTAAATATATGGTTTTTATCTCCTTTGTCCTCTTGTTATTAATACCTAATTTTGTAGCATTGTGGTATGAGAAGATACTTTGTATTATTTGTTTTTTAATTTATTAATGCTTGCTTTGTGACCTAAACTGTGCTCTGTCTTGGAGAATGTCCCATGCACATTGGAGAAGAAGATATACTGTGCTTTTTTGGAGTGCTTTTGCCTATATAAAGGCATATATGAGGAGTTTGTTTATTGTGTGGTTTAATCCTTCAGTATCTTTATTGAGTTTTTTTTTTCTGATAGTTTTCTCTTTTCTTGAGAGTAGTGTATGGAAGTCTCCTACAGAGTCATTATATCACAAACAATTGGCTGTCACAGAAGAATTTCAAGAAACGATATATGATCAGGAGACAATGGTGAAGCAGGGAGAAATTCAGGTTGCTCTAAAGGACTTGGCAAAAAAATAAATCCCCAGGAACTGATGGAATATCAATGGACATATTTCTGCAAATAGATGCTGCTCTGGATGTGCTCACCAAGTTTTGCCAACAAATCTGGAGTACAACTACTTGGTCAAATGACTGGAAGAGATCCATTTTTATTCCCATTCCAAAAAAAAAAAAGGTGACTCGACAGAGTATGGAAATTATTGAACAATAATATCACTAATATCACACACTTGCAAAATCCTACTGAAGATTATCCAGAAACGACTGGAACAGTTCATTGACCGAGAACTACCAGAAATGCAAGCTGGGTTTAAAAAAGGGTCATGGAACTAGAGACATTATTGCCAATGTCAGATGGATCTTGGCAGAAAGCAGTGTACCAGAAGAATTGTCTATCTATGTTTCTTTGACTATGGAAAGGCATTTGATTGTATAGACAACAACAAATTTTGGCTAACCTTGAGGAAAATGGGAATTCCAGAACACTTGATTGCGCTTATGTGGAACCTATACTTGGACCCAGAAGCAGTCCTCAGAACAGAGCGAAGAAACACTTCATGGTTCAAAATTAGGAAAGGAATGCATCAGTGATGCATCCTGTTGCCATACCTTTTCAACTTGTATGCAGAACAGATCATTTGGGAAGCATGGCTTTATGAGGATGAGTGTAGCATCAAGATTGAAAGAAGACTCATTAACAACCTACAGTATGCAGATGGCACAATCTTGCTTGCAGAAATGGAAAGACCCAAAGTGTTTGCTGCAGAAGGTCAAGAACTGTAGTCTTCACTATGGATTGGAGCTCAGCATTGAGAAGATTCTCACCACTGGGCCAGTTGGCCTCACTATGATAGATGGAGAAGAGATCGAGGTTGTTAGCAATTACAGCTTGCCCAGATCCTCAACGAACACTCTTTTAACACTGACAGTCAGGAAATCAAAAGAAGAATTGCATCTGGAAAATCTGCTGTCATGGACTGCTCCAGAGTTCTGAAAAGCAATGATGTCAGTCTAGAGACAAAGGTGTGCCTAATCCAGGCCATAAGTCTTTTCATTTACTTGTTATGCTTCAAAGAGTTTGACAATGACTAAGGATGACAGAATAGATGCCTTTGAGCTGTGGTACTGGAGAAGAATCTTGAACATACCATGGACTGTCAAGAAAACAAATCAATCTGTCTTAGAGTGGGTGAAACCAAGTTTCTCCTTGGAGGCTAGGATTTTGGATCTCTGTCTCACATACTTTTAGCAGTTGGCCAGGAGAGACTTGTCACTGGAAAAGGACATCATGCTCAGAATGGTGGAGGGACAGTGCAGGAGAGAAAGACCCCAGATGAGATGGATTGATATAGTATCTGGGGAAATGGGGTTTGGTGTGTTGGAATTAGTGAAACTGGGTCAGGACAGGGCAGGGTTCACAGCTGCTATACATAGGGTTGGTATACATCACAGGTGACTCAACAGCACATAAACACAACAAAAACATACTATGCTGCTTGTTTTTTTAGTTAAGCCTCTTGTTTAGAGTTAACAAGACCTCGGGGAGGACCTTTGTATTTAAAAGTCAGTTTTTATTATATTTTGGAGGAACATTCTTCTGAGTGGTTCAGCAGTCTTTTGTCAATATGCTGTACTGAGGTAACCTGGGTTTGCTGTATTACTGAACCGTTTGCAATTGGGGTGTCAAATGCCATAATGGCTACCCATGGTGGACAGTGATGGCTACCCATGGTGGACAGTGTTTGGTGGAGCTCTCAGTTTAAGGCGGCTTTGGAAGCAGGAGTAGCATTCACTTCCTGAACAACATGCCTCTGGAAACTATAAACTTTGATAAATGATGATAGTTATAGAAAGGCTTCAGGCCTTTTTTCATAGGGTCGCTATGAGTCGTGCTCAGCTTGATGGCAATCAACAACAACTACTATTGTGGTGTTGTCTATTTCTTTTTTCAGATTTGTTAATATTTGCATTGTGTATTTTGCAGCTCTATCATTTGCATAGATATTTAATATGGTGACATCCTTGTATTAAATCTTTAAATATTATATAGTGACCTTTCTTATCCTTTGTGATGGTTGTTATGCTGACATCTATTTTATCAGAGATTAATACAGCTACTCCTGCTTTTTTCTGGTTGTCATTTGCTTGGTATATTTTTTCCACCCTTTTATTTTTTATCTTTATCTTCACTTTTCAGGTGTGTCTCTTGTAGACTGTATATTGATGGGTTTGTTTTTATATTTAATCTACTACTCTTTTTCTCTTTACTGGCACATCTAAACCATTACCTTTGGTTTAATTATTGAAAGGCAAAGTTTTTTTGGCTATCATTTTGCTGAGTTCTTTTTAAAATTGTTGCTGGTTACTTTGGTCCATCCTGCTTACTATGACATCGCTACAAGAAGGACTTTCCTCAGTATTTCCTACAGTGCTAATCTTGTTTTTACAAACTCCCATAGTCCCTGCTTTTCTGTGAATGTCTTGATTTGTCTGTCATATTTGGTAGACAGTTTTGCTAGATAGAGTATTCTTGGTTGATAGTTATATTCTTTGATATATATCATTCCACTGTCTTCTTTCTTGCATTATTTCTGCTGGGAAATCTCCACTTAATCTTATTTGCTCTCCCTCATAGGTTACTCTTCATTTCTCCCTAGCTACTTTCAGAATTATTTTCTCATCTGTGATTCTAGCAAATTTGGCTATGGGGTCTATTGTATATGGAGTTCACTCAGCTTCTTATGTATATATATATTATCTCATTCTTCATTAAACCTTCATTAATTTTGGGGGATGACATCTTGTTTTTCTAGGTTTGTGTAGTGTGTAAGGTAGTCTGCTTCTTCTGTGTCATTGTGATTGTAGAGTTTTTTTGTGCCTGAGGCTTTAACAGGCCTTTGGTCTGATAACCTTGGCTCAGGAGCATACTGCTCTAGAGGAGGGAAGGGCAGCTTACCCTACCTGAATTTCTCTCTGATCCTCTGACTTAAGGGAAGATTTGCTTCAGCTGGAGGGTGAGATGGCATGTGAATTAGCAACCTTCTCAGCCAGGCAACTACTACAGCTAGGAGGGTTCCAAAGCACCCACAGCTCAAGTACTGACCCTGGGAGGGGCCAGGGGTTTGGGAAGCAGATGGCTCCAACTGTGATATTGGTGTTTCTGGTGCAGGACAACTAGTGGCATCAATGTGGTGAACCTATTCCCTGTATTTTGTAAAATCAATCACCATTGAACTATGCCCACAATTATATTTCCTTTACTCCCAAAACTTGGTTTTGTTGTGCTTTGTTTGCCACTCTAGTAGACATGTAAGGAACCTTGCCAGTACAACTATTATCTTTTGTACATTTTTAAGTTAGATTGCTTTCTAATATTTGGGTGTTTTTTGTTTTGTTTTGGCTTCTTGTTTGGTTGGTTTGTATGTATTTTAGTTTTGTGTTTTTAATACATTTTAGGTATGTTGAATAAATCATTCAAAAACCAGGACTTTAGTGAAGAAGAATGTGATATCAGGATCAGAGAATGAGTCATCAACCACATATATTATACAAACAACACAACCTTGCTTGCTGAAAGTGTAGAGGACATGAAGCACTTGTTGCAGAAGATCAAAGGTTGAATGAAGCCTGCAAAACAGATTAATCTAAACATCAAGAAAATAAAGATCCTTACCACTGGGCCAATAGACAACATGATGATGGATGGAGAAAGATTGAAGTTGTCAGTGATTTAATCTTGCTTGGATCTACAATCAGCAGCATCAGTACCAACAATCAAGATATCAAAAGATGTCTTTTACTGAGAAAGTCTACCTCTACAAAGGATTGAAGAACAATGATGTCAGCCTAAAAACTAAGGTGTACCTGATTCAAACCATGGTCTTTTCAATTTCCTCCTGTACATCTAAGAGATGGACATTGAATAAGAATGACATAAGAAAGATTATTGTGTTTGAGCTGTGATGTTGGAGAAGAGTGCTGAGTGTTCCATGTACTGCCAAAAGAACAAACACAGTATGTCTTGGGAAAAATGAAGCTAGAGTGTTCTTAAAGTTAAGGATGAAGTTTGATTTCCCATACTTTGAGCATGTTGATAAGAGAGGCTATTCCTTGGAAAGAGACATCATGCTTGGAATAGTAGAGGATTAGCAAAAGAAAAGGTGACCCTCAATGAGATGAATTGGCACAGCACCTACTGCAATGAGATCATCTATTTCAGAGATGATGGGGTGGCACAGGATCAGACAGAGCTCAAATGTGTTGTTCATAGGGTCATACTTGATTTGATGCCACTTAATGACAAATAGTATACTGCATAGTTTAATCAACAAAGGTGTGTGTCAGGGTTATGTCCTTTCAACATACCTGATCAATCTATATATTAAATAAAAAATCCAAAAAGCTCAACTACAGGAGGAAGAGTGTATCATCAGATTAGAGGAAGGCTCATCAACAGCCTGTAATATGCAGATGATAGAATCTTTCTTGTAGGAAGCAAAGAAGTATTTACTGATAAAATAACTGCAACTTTCAGGGAAAATTATCATTCAACATAAAGAGAGCAGAGTCATCACATTTGGACTAATAAGCAACAACATGATATAAATGTAGAAAAGATTAAAATGGTATGTTGTTGTTGTTATGTGCTGTCGAGTCACTTGCGATTCATAGCGACCCTATGTACAACAGCCCTAAACCTTGCTCTATCCTGTGCCAATCACACTGCCTCCAACACACCC
>NW_006400092.1:333336-334378 GCF_000299155.1 Elephantulus edwardii | reverse complement strand
CCAATTCCTTCCTATACAATGACTCAGTATATTCCTTCCATCTTCTTTTAATACTTCCTGGATCATTTAATATTCTGCCCAAAGCATCCTTGATTATAGCAACTCTAGGTTTGAATAGACATGATAAAAAGGCAGAAAGTTAGTACCAGGAGTTGTTACAGGGAAACAAAGGAGAAAAGAAAGGAGGGAATTTCAGAAGGTTAATAATAGGGACACGGGAGAGATCTTTCAGGGTATATAAGAGGGAGTTTTATATCTTACCCTTCTACTATTGGAGGGTGGGATATGTAATCCATTATATAATGAATGAGGTATTTGTTTTAATATAAAACCAGGAAGAATAAAGATAAAGATTACTTTTGAAGAGACAAAATCTAACTTACATAGTTTATCACTGTATACCATCTCAGCCTATTTTTCATTAATTACTATTTAGAGTTTAACTTTGACACTCTGTTCTCTGTGAGATGTATGTGCAATGAGGAAAAATATCATGGCTGAAATAGTCAGCAGGAATATTTATATATTTTTGTTTTGATAAATTTCTATTTACATTCAGTAACACCTCCCCCCTCACCGTTACGTGCACATTTCTAGGAGTTTTAACTAATACATACACTCAGGTAACCACCAGTCAAGATAATGTATTCCATAGCCACCTCCCAAAATTTCTTCATGATTGAATTCCTTTATCTCTTGCCTCTACATTTAGCAATCCTATTTTTTATCCTTATACTTTTATTTTCCATATAAATAGAATATTACAGTCGTTGTTGTATGCCATCGAGCCGCTTGCGACTCATAGCGACCCTATGTATAACAGCCCAAAATCCTGCTCTATCCTGTGCCAATCGCACTGCCTCTGCAACACACCCATCCCAATTACCCCAGTCATTTAATCAATCCACCTCATAGAGGGCCTTCCCCTCCTGCCCTGTGTTTTTACCCTCCCAAGCATGATGTCCCTCTCCAAGGATGGGTCCCTCCTTACAACATGTCCAAAGTATGTCAGAGGAAGCCCCAGAATCCTTGCCTACAAGGA
>NW_006400092.1:300998-331432 GCF_000299155.1 Elephantulus edwardii | reverse complement strand
GTTTCGCATTAACACGATCAAGTATTCTGGGATCCCCATTCTTTTCAATGTCAGTCACAGTTTGTTATGATCCACAGAGTCAAACAACTTTGCATGATCAATGAAAATGGTATAGGATTTCATTTTACTTACATCTGCAGTCAATGGCCAGGGAGACAATAGTCAGGAAATCAAATGACACATTACACTGGGTTAATCTGTTTCCAAGGATCTCTTTAAGTGCTGAAGAGAAAAGATTTCAGTTTAAAGATAAAGATACATCTGACCAAAGCTGAGACATTTGCAGTTATTTTATATGCCTGTACAAGTTTCATAATGAACAAGGAAGATGAACAAATTGAAAAAGATGGAATTGTGGTTTTGGAGAAGAGGGCTGGATGAACCATGGGTTACCACACAACCAACTGTCTTAAGGGAAATGATACTAAAGTGATCTTCAGATACTTGAACAGTGAAATATCATTTCACATACTTTGAGCATGCAATCAGGAAAGGCCAGTGCTGGGAGAGTGACATCGTATTTCGAAAAAGAGAGGGTCAGTGGAAAAGAGAAGGACCCTCATTGCGATCAATAGATGTGGTCATTGCAACAATGGATTAATGCACAGATTGTGATATTATGAAGGCAGCGCACAATCAGTCTGGGTTTCATTCTGTTGTATATAGGGTTGTGTGGAGTAAGGTTTTCTTCAAGGTGCCTTTTCTGGCTATTCCTTGACTTTGCCACGTGGATGGACAGAAATATATAAATGGGGCATATTTGCTATCCACAAGGGCAATAGTTAGTCCAATCAATCCACAGGGGACTGGTTAGTCTCACCATTAAACTGAACTGAATCAGTGGCAGAATTAGAAGAAATCTCACCACCAGCAAATAAAAGTAGCAAGAGAAGTCAATTTGTCCTCCAGGACCAGAGAAATAGCCATAACAGCCACACTGAAGAATCAGAGACCTGACATGAGACAGAGTGGGCCTTGGGAGTACTGCCCCTCATGAACAAACCAAAGCTAAGCTAAGAGACTTTGCTCAAGTTTGTTGGAAAACTGGGGGTAGGAGTGGAGGAAAGCCAATATTGGCAGGACTCAGAACTTTGTAACACTTGCCTAAAACTATGAGGCAGAAGGTGCCTGCAGGCATTTTCCAGAAGATGTACTGACTGTATTCACTACTCACCTAGACTATAATCTTTTGACATCCCCAATATGGTTCTTTATGTTCTGTGAGCTTTCATATTGGATTTTGGATTTAGTATAGCAGTAAAATTGATGTTGAGATGAATAGAAAGAGGTACAGGAGCATGGGAAACATGTCTGACTTCATGGGAATTGGTTTTGAATTGTTCATGCTATTGACAGGGATAGTTCCCCTTTGTGAAGTTGATGAAGGTCAGATGTGGCTGTCACACATGGCCCTTACTCTCTTTACAGAATTTTTATGAGTCAGAGTCAACTATATTGCACCTATCAAAAAGATCTTCTATTAGATTGTTGTTGTTATGTGCCATCAAGTTGCTTGCAACTCCTAGCCACGCTATGTACAAGAACCCTAAACCCTGCTCTATCCTGTGCCAACCTCATTGTCTCTGACACACCTACTCCCACTACCTCAATCACTGAATTGATCCATATCATCTGGAGTCTTTCTGTTCTGCCTTGTTGCTCCATTCTCCCAAACATGATGTCCCTCTATAAGTACTGGTCCCTCCTTGCACCATGCCTAAAGTATGCCAGACGAAGCTTCAGAATCCTTAACTCCAAGGAGCATTCTGGCTTCACCCTCTCAAGGACAAACCTGTTGTTCTCCTAGCAGTCCATGATAGATGTCAAAATATATAGGCACTCATGTTATGCGTTCATCTCTTTCCCTTTCGCTCTTTCTCATGACCATTGGAGTCAGAACTTAGACATAGTTAAGCCTCCAGTAGTTTTTTTTAGAGGCCATAAATTTACAAGAGATTGCCTGCTTTTCTCCCAAGGAGCCACTGGTGATTCAAACCATCAGAGAGATGTCCTTTGGTTCAACAGATGACACCTATCCCCAGAGCACCCAATCCTTGAAGAGAAAAACCTATTTCTTTCTAATCTGTTTGTCTTTTACTTGATTTTTAAATTTGGTTGTACTTTGATAGGCCTTCCAGTACAACGTTTAATTGCATTGATGAAAGTAGGAATCCTTGCTTGCTTCTTGATTTTGTTGTTGTTATGTGCCATCAAGTAAACTCATAGTGACTTTATAAAAAAATATGGCCCTTACCTTATCCTGAACCATCCTGTTGATCTCTATCATGCACAAGCCCATTGTGATATCATTGTGTTAATCCATCTCTTTGAGACTCTTCCTCTCTTGTTGACTTTTCCCAGCATGATGTCTCTTTCCAAGGATTCAATCCTCCTGAAAATATGTCCATAGTCAATGAAATAATGTTTCACCATCCTTCTCTCTCAGGATTACTTAGGTTGCACTTACTTCAATGTGTTGTTGTTGTCATGTGCTGTCGAGTTGCTTGTGACTCATAGCGGCCCCATGTACTGCAGTTCTGAACTTTGCTCTATCTTGAGCCAATATTATTGTCTCTGATATACCTATCCCCCATTATTCTTGTCACTGAGGCAATCCATGTCATCGAGGGTCTTTCTCTCGTCCACTGTCCATCCAACCCTCCCAAGCATCATATCCCTCTCCAAGGATGGGTCCCTCCTTGTGACATACCCAAAGTATGTCAGGCAGAGCTTTAGAATTTTTCCCTTCAAGGAGCAGCCTGATTTAACCCTCTCCAGGATGAACCTGTATGTTCTCCTAGCAGTCCATGGTATACTCAATAATCTTTTCCAACTCCACAGCTCAAAGGCATCTGTTCTTCTTCTATAATCCCTAGTCATCGTCCAGCTCTCTGATGCATAGCAAGTAATTGTGAAGAGCATGGCCTAGATCAGGTGCACCTTAGTCTCCAGACTGAAATCATTCTTGAGTACTCTGGAGAGGTCTCTGACAGTAGACTTTCCCCAATGTAATTTGTCTTTTGATTTCCTGGCTGTTGGTACCAAGAGTGTTGATTGTAGAGCCAAACAAACATAAGCTGTTAACAATTTCAGTCTCTTCACCATCTACCATGATGCTACCAATCAGCCCAGTGGTGAGAATCTTTGTTTTCTTGATGTTGAGTTTCAATCCATATTGAAGGCTACAGGCCTTGGCCTTCTGCAGCAAATGCCTCAGGCCCTCCTCAGACTCAGCAAGCAAGTTTGTGCCATCTGCATAATGAAGGTTGTTGACAAGTCTTCTTCCAGTGCTGATACCACATTCCTCCTCATAGAGCCCAGCCTCCCAGACTATCTGTTCTGCATATAGATTGAAAGGGTATGGAGATAGGACACATTCCTTGTGTACATCCTTCCAGATTTCAAATCATGCAGTGTTCTCTTGCTTTGTTATGGCAACTGCTTCCTGGTCCAAGTATAAGTTTCACATAAGCATGATCAAGTGTTCTGGGATTCCTATTTTTCTATGAGTCAGCCACAGTTTGTTGTGATCCACACAATCAAATGCCTTTGCTTAGTCAATGAAACATAGGTAGACATTCCTCTGGTTCTCTTTGCTTTCAGTCAAGATCCATCTTACATTAGCTACAATATCCCTAGTACCACAGCTTCTTCTAAACCCAGCCTGCACATCTGGCAGTTGGCTGTTGATATGCTGTTCCAGTAATTTTTGGATAATTTTCAGCAGAAGCTTTCTTGCATATGACATTAGTGATATTGTTCAATAATTTCTACACTCTATCAGGTCACCTTTCTTTGGAATAGAAACAAACATAGATCTCTTCTAGTCAGTTGGCCAGGTAGTTGCCATCTAGATTTCTTGGCACACCTTGGAGACCAAGTCCAGGGTAGTGTCTATTTGTTAAAATATGTCAACTTATATGCCATCAATTCCTGGGGCCTTGGTTTTTTGCCAGTACATTTAGAGAAGCTTGAATTTCTTCCTTCATCACCACAGGCTCTTGTTCATATGTTGTTTTATTAAATTTTTCTGTGTCAGCCAATTCCTTTTGATACAGTGACTCTGTATACTCCTTCCATCTTCTTATTTAATGCTTCCTGAATCATTTAAAAGTTTACCTACAACATCCTTAAGAATTGCAACTCAAGGCTTGAATTTGTTCTTCAGTTCCTTTAGCTTAAGAAATGCTGAGAAAGTTTGACCTTTTTGATTTTCTGACTCCAGCTCTTTGCAAATTTCATTGTAATACTTGCTTTGTCTTACCCAGCTGTCCTTTGAAATCTTCTCTTTGGCTCCTTAACTTCTTGATTTCTTCCCTTTGCTTTGGCTTCTCGGCATTCTAGTCTCTTCTGACATCCATCCTGGTCTTTTCTTCTACTTCTGTCTTTGTAATGACCTTTTGCATTCTTCATGGATGATATTCTTGATATCTTCCCACAGCTCATCTGGTCTTTGCTCATTAGTGTTCAAGGCCTCAAACCTGTTCCTGAGAGAGTTTTGAAATTCAGATGAGACAGACTCAGGGTCAAATTTTTATTCCTGTGGATTTGATTTAACCTTCTTTAGCTTCAGCTTGAACTTGCGTAAGAGTGGTAGTTGATGGTCTGTTCCACAGTCAGCACCTGGCCTAGTTTTCACAGCTGATATTGAGCTTCTCCAGCTGTTCTTTCCACAGATGTAATAGACCTGATTTTTATGCATACCATCAATGGAAAACTATATGTATAGTCTGTGTTTATATTTCTAATAAAAAGTATTTCCAATGAATAAATCGTTGATTGTACAGAATTCTATCATTCTATCTCCAGCCTTATTTCTGTCACCAAGTCCATTTTTCCAACTATTGATCCTTCTATCCCTGTTCTCAACTTTTTCATTACAGTCATCTATTATTATTAATGCATGTTGATTGCATGGTCGATCAATTTCTGACTTCAAAAGTTGGTAGAAATCACTTAGATTGTTAACCTCGTAGTACTCAGCCAATGAGGAACTGGGGAGGGACTTGAAAGCTAGGGAATAAGAATTTGTGGTATGCTATGAAAGGCTGTGCTGGCCTGCTCCTTTGTCAAGGCTTAGGGCCTGAATTTTGTAAAATCAATTACTAAAGCCTTGGGGGAAAATATTGTAGAAATTTTCTATTTCCTCCTCTTTGACTGTAGTTGTTAGTGCATATATTTAAATGGTAGTGGTATTCACTGGACTTTCTTGAATGTATATGGATTATATCCTGTCACAACATTGTATTTTAAGATGGATCTAAAATTATTTTTTAACTGCAAAAGCAAGCCTATTTTTCCTCACCTTTTCATCTCCAGCATTGCAGGTCCTTCAATATTGGCCTGTTTATTCTTTGGGCAGTCCATAGAAAATGTAGTATAATTCAAAGGCATCTATTATTCTGTAATCTTAATTCACTGTCCAACTTTCACAAGCATGAATTGAAAAGACAGTGACTTGGATAAAGGGCACCTTTGTCTTTAAACTGATATCCTTGCTCTTTGGAACTTTGGAGAAATCTCTGAAAACAGGTTTTCTCACTAATCTTTTGATTTCTTGGATTCTGTTACTGTATTGATTGTTGATTCTGGTAAGATGAAATCTTTGACAATCTTTTCTCCATTTCTCATGATGTTGCCTGTTGGGCCACAAGTGAGAATTTTTGGTTTTTTCATGTTGCAATGTAGTCCGCATTGAAGACTTTAGTCTTTGATATTCTGCAGTGAGTGTTTCAAGTCTTCTTCATTTTCAGCAAACAAGATGTATCATCTCTGTAATGAAAAATGTTGATAAATCTACCTCCAAACTTGATGCAATATTCTCGTGATAAAGTCCAATTCCTTGAAAAATTTCCTCAGCATAAAAATTAAATAGGTACAGAAAAAGGATACAACCTTGACACACATATTTCTTGATTTTAAATCACACAGAGCTTCTTTGTTCTGTTTAGACAACAGCTTTTTGGTCTAGGTATAGGTTTTACAAGAAAAAATTAAGTGTTCTGAGATTCCTGTTCTCCTCAATGTTAGCCATGTTGTTGTTGTTGTTGCTATGTGCCATCGAGTTGTTTGCGACTCATAGCGACCCTATGTACAAGAGCCCTAAATGCCGTTCTATCCTGTGCCAAACTCGCTGTCTCAAACACATTCATTCCCACCACTCCACTCACAGAATCAATCCATCTCATCAAGGGTCTTCCTCTCCTTCGCTGCCCCTCTGTTCTCCCAAACATGATGTCCCTCTCCAAGGACCAGACTCTCCTTGCAACATGTCCAAAGTATGTCAGACGAACCTTCATAATCCTTGACTCCAGGGAACATTCTGGCTTCACCATCTCCAGGACAAACCTGTTTGTTCTCCTAGCAGTCCATGGTATATTCAACACTCTTCTCCAGCAGCACAGATCAAAGGCATCAATTCTCTTTCTATCATCCATATTCACTGTCCAATTCTCTGATGCATAGTACGTAATTGCAAAGACTGTAGCCGGGATCAGGTGCACCTTAGTCTCCAGCCTGACATCGTTGGACTTCAGTATTCTTGAGAGGTCCCTCACAGCTGACTTTCCCAGTGCAATTTGTCTCTTGATTTCCTGGCTTCTGTTACCAAGAGTGTTGACTGTGGAGCCAAGCAAACTAAAACTGTTAACTATCTCAATCTCTTCACCATCCATACTGATGCTGCCAATTGGCCCAGTGGTGAGAATCTTTGTTTTCTTGACATTGAGCTTCAATCCATATTGAGGACTGCAGTCATTGACCTTCTGCAGCAAGCTCTTCAGGTCCTCTTCAGTTTCAGCGAACAGGGTTGTGTCATCTACATAACGCAGGTCGTTGATGATTTTTCTGCCAATCCTGATGCCACATTCCTCCTCGTGCAGCCTAGAGTCTTGGATGATCTGTTCTGCATACAGATTGAAAAGGTATGGAGACAAAATACATCCCTAACGGACCCCTTTCTTGATTTTGAACCATCCAGTGTCTCCCTGCTCTGTTCTGACGACTGCCCAATAAAATGTTCTGGGATTCCCATTCTCCTCAAAATCAGCCATAGGTTGTTGTGATCCACACATCCAAAAGCCTTTGCATAGTCAATGAAGCACAGGTGTATTCTCTGCTTTCTGCCAAGATCCATCTTACATTAGCTATAATATCCCTAGTACCATGACCTCTTCTAAATCCAGCCTGCATATCTGGCAATTCTCTGTTGACATATTGTTCCAAACGTTTTTGGATAATTTTCAGTAGAATCTTGCTTGCATGTGATATCAATGATATTGCGCGATAATTTCCACACTCTTTTGGGTCACCTTTCTTTGGAATGGGAACAAATATCGATCTCTTCCAGTCAGTTGGTCAGCTGGCTGTCCTCCAGATTTCCTGGCACAACTTAGTGAGCACATCCAGGGCAGCGTCTGCTTGTTGAAATGAATCAATTGGTATGCTGTCAACTCCTGGAGCCTTGTTTTTTGCCAATTCCTTCATAGCAGCTTGAACTTCCTCCTTCATCACCATAGACTCTTGCTCATATGTTATTTCATGAAATTCCTCTGTATCAGAAGGAATTGGCTGACACAGAGGAATTTCATGAAATAACATATGAGCAAGGGCCTATGGTGTTAGCCATATTCTATTATAATCCACACAGTCAAATGTTTTTGCATAGTCAATAAAACACAGATAATCATCTTTTGGTATTCTTTGCTTCAAGCCAAGGTCCATCTGACACCAGCAATGATATCTCTATAGTCACAGCCTCTTCTGAACCTAGCTTTAATATCTGGTAATTTCCTCTTGATGTACTGTCCCATCTATTTTTAACAATCTTTAGTGATATTTTACTTCTGTGTGGCAGTAATGATACTGCTCAATAATGTCCACTCTGTTGGATCACATTTTGGAGGGATAAGAAAAAAAAAATAGGTATCTGTTCCAGTCAATTGGCCAAGTAGCTATCTTCCACATTTCTTGGCATGAGCTAGTGAGCACATCCAGAGCTGAATTTGTTGAAACATGTCAATTGATATCCCATCAATTCCTGAGGACTTGGTTTTTTGCCAGTGCCTCAATGCAGCCTGAATTGCTTCGTTCATTGCCCTTGGTTCTTGATTGTGTGCTACTTTCTGAAATTGATCACTGTTGACCAATTCTCTTTGGTAGAGTGACTCTGTGTATTCCTTCTATTCTCTTTATTTTAGGCAGAAATAATTTAATATCTACCATTAAGTATACTACTACTGGTAAGATAGTCACCATTAACTTATTACTAGCTGCGATTTTTCTGTAGATGACCTTTGTTAAGGTAAAGAAGCTCCTTTACATTCTTAATTTGGTGACTTTTTTTTTTAATGGAGAAAGAATGCTCTTTAAAGGCAACAATGCTGAAGCTTCATTTCATAGACTTCAGACATGTTGTTTAGGAAGGGCCATTCTTTAGAAAAGAACATCATACTTGGAAATGTGGAGGCCCAGCAAAAGAAAGGACAACCTTCAATGAAATAGATTGATACAGTGACTGTGAGAATGAGCTCCAGTATGTTAGAGATTACAAAGATGGCAAAGGATAGAGTAGCGTTCAGGTCCATTATTTATTAGGTTGGTATGAGCATCCTCGACTCAAGAGCACCTAATACCAGCAATAATAAACACATACACACACAACAAGAAACACACACACACACTTTCCTCTAAATGTGTCACTATAACTCTTTGCCATCAAGTTGAAACCAACTAATAGCTGACCCACCAGTTGGTTTTCAAGAGCAATAAACGGCATGAGAGAAGTCAGCCCATCATTCTCTCATGGCACACTTGGTGAATTTGAACCACCTGCCTTTAAGTTGGTGGTGCAACTCCCTACCACCAGACTTTTCATCCTGATTTTTTACTTTACCCATTTTTGCTCTAGATTAACTCTTATTTCTTTCTCTCTTTAGAATAGCATCTTGTATGGAATAGGACTTTATATAAAAGATGTTGGTAATAGGGTTGAGGTCCAGTTGAGTTTAAAGGTTGATTCTATGATAAGTTTAAATATTTTAATATTTAAATATGCAGCTTTCATGATGTCATTTGAGCTTTTATGATGACATTTGTATTTTGCAGGTAAAAGAAATTGTCTAACAATTACAGTATCTGCCACGAAGACCAAGTGGTGCTGCTTTTTGGTAATTTTTATAGTGGTCCAAGTTTGTTTAATTGTATCACTCTCTTTAAGTAAGTGACGTATTCCTTAAATTTTATGTTATTATTCTTTACATATTTATATTGTCAATACATGAGCTCCATATGTACTATATAAAATCTTGACATTTCTCAATGAACAAATCACAAAAATTGTCCACATAAAGAATGCATTCTAGAAGAAATACTCAAGAAGTAATAAACACAATAAATAAGCATGTGAGTGGAAAAGGTTAGAGATAACATGAGTGTTCAACATAACAAATCCCTTGAGAGATTTTTACTAATTCTTGAAGGAGATGAAGAAGTTAGCTATGTGGTGTCCAGGGAAACATTCAGGATAAGAGAGACCCAGTGGAGAAATAGCCTTAGGGAGTAATCTACCTAGCCTATGTAAGGAACAAGTAGAAAGATAGCATTGCTCAAGTGCAATGAGGAAAAAGAAGATAAAGAAATGGAAGGGTGAAAGGAGAGTCTAAGTGATGTGGTTGTGTACCATTCAGTCATCGTGGTATACCACTGAGTCAGAACTGAATCATCACTGACCCTCCAGTGGATTTTCAGGGGCAGTAAATTGCACTGGGGGTAGGGGTGGGAGGATTGTCCACCTTCCTCTTGTGGCACAGATGGTGGATTTGAACCATGTGCCTTTGTATTGACAGTGCAACTCCTTACCATTAATCCACCAAAGCTCCCTGGATGCTATTAGGAAAGAATATTAAGGTAATTGACACTGTGGATAATTACTTCCTTTAGGAACATTTGAGTTCAATCATTTGAGAACCATGTTATTGTTGTTATGTGCCATCGAGTCGCTTGTGACTCATAGCGATCCTATGTACAACAGCCCTAAACTCTGCCCTGTCGTGTGCCAATCTCATTGTCTCTAACACACTCATCCTGATTATCCCAGTCACCAAATCAATCCATCTCCTAGAGGGCCTTCCCCTCCTTCGCTTACCCTCCACCCTCCCAAGCATGATGTTCCACTCCAAGGACTCGTCTCTCCTTACAACATGTCCAAAGTATGTCAGACTAAACTTCAGAATCCTTGCCTCCAAGGAGCAGCCTGGTTTAACCCTCTACAGGATGAATCTGTTTGTTTTCTTAGCAGTCCATGATACCCTCAATACTCTTATCCAACACTAAAGCTCAAAGGCATCAAGTCTCCTTCTATCCTCCCTAGTCATTGTCCGCCTCTCTGACGCATAACAAGTGATTGCAAAAACCATGGCCTGTATCAGATGCACCTTAGTCTCCAGAGAGACACTATTACTCTTCAGTACTTTAGAAAGGTCCCTAACAACAGACTTTCCCATTGCAATATGTCTTTTAATTTCCTGGCTGCTGGTGCCAAGAGTGTTGATTGTGGAGCCAAGCAGACTAAAGCTGTGAACAATCTCAATCTCTTCACCATCCATCCTTATGCTGCCTATTGTTCCAATGGTGAGAATTTTTGTCTTCTTGACATTGAACCTCAATCCATATTGAAGGCTACAGTCCTTGACCCTCTGCAGCAAGCGCTTCAGGTCCTCCTCAGTTTCAGCAAGCAGGGTTTTGTCATCTGCATAACGCAGATTGTTGGTAGATCTACCACCAATCCTGATGCCGCATTTCTCCTCATAGAGCCCAGCCTCCCAGATAATCTGTTCTACATACAGGTTGAAAAGGTATGGAGACAGGACTCATCCCACAACTTCTTCTAAACCGAGCCTGGATTTCTGGCAGCTCTCTGTTGATGTGCTGTTCCAGTCGTTTTTGGATAATCTTCAGCAGAATCTTGCTTGCATGTGAAATCAATGATATTGTTCTATAGTTTCCACACTCTGTTGGGTCACTGTTCTTTGGAGTGAGAACAAATATAGATCTCTTCCACTCAGTTGGCCAAGTGGTTGTTCTTCAGATTTCTTGACACAACTTAGTGAGCACGTCCAGGGCAGCATCTTTTAGCTGAAATATGAGAACCATAGTCCACTCAAAAGAGTAAGATGGGTTCAATAATGTATACTGCACTGAAACAGAGGAGGGAGGAAACTGTTTAAAAGAGAGATATAACTGGGTATTTCTGTCATCACAGGAGACTAGAGCGAGGGCTACATGGTGGAGGGGACCTGGGGGAGGTTTTGTAAAACAATGAAAGAATCTTTTCTTTCACTTTTCCATAATTTTTGGACTCATGTACTTATAACTTGTTAGTCAAATTTGTGTCTTCTAGGTTGCAACACCCCCATGATACATCTTCAAGGATATGAACATGTACAGCCAAGCACAATCAATAAGAGTGCATCTAAATTCCAAAATCAATCTCCATAATAGTCTATGTGTTTCCTACTGCCAAAGGGGCCCTTTAGAGTAGTGAGAGAAGATCTTCACCCTGAAACCCACAGCATCCCTTTTCAGCAGGAAGTAGCTAAGAGAATACGCCATCCCCTTTTCCTTATGACTCAGGGTGAAGTCTCTCTCAGGGAGGAGTGATAGGGAATGGCAAAGGACACACTGACAAAGAAGATTAATCAGAACTGGCTTTGACAAGCACTGTGGCATTTGGACAAGAACAAACTGGGAGGAGGGTAGAGAGAATAGTGCAACAATCAATGAGTGGAAACCCAAAATCTCTGTAAATGTTTATGAAAATTAATAAAATATAATTATAGAAAAAAAATGTAAGGTGTACTTGGGGCTTCTTTGGAGGATACTCAACTGAAGGTTGTTATGCTTGGGTAAGATCCTTCATGGTGACTTAGGGGAACAGCAATCAATTTTACTTATTTAAAAAGTGAACAAAGGATAGGAAGTGGGCAAATACATAAATGAAATGAAAAAATCTCTTTCTCATAATCCATTGTGTTTGTCTCTTAGATAGAAAAGAGGAACTTGTCTTAGAGGCCCCTACATGTCCTGTCTGCCCAGAACACTGGATTGGATTTAGAAATAAGTGCTATTATTTTTCCGAGGCTACGAGGAATTGGACATCCAGTCAGATATTCTGTTCCTCAGTGGAAGCTAGACTTGCTCAATTTGAAACAGTGGAGGAACTGGTAAGAATTACTTTTAGATATGATTTGTATGGACTACTTAGTCATATCTGGGTTGGACTAATGAAGGTTAAAACTCAGTGACATAATATGGAAGGAGTCATATGAAGATTTAGAGCAAAAGTGCACCTTTGAACTGACATTTGTTAAGGATATATTCATGCCTGTCAGACATTTTAGATACAGTTATTTAATTCTTGCAGCCAATCTGTGCATCAGATGTGTGCTTTTCACCTACCACTAATAAATATAATAAAGCGTTTGATTTATTATCCATTTTTGCAAGTGAAAGTGGGCAAAAAGAAATGTTATGCTCGATTAATAGGCATAAACTGGGGCTTCTCCAGGCAAATTAGCATGTGCAGTTATTAAAAGAAAACAACGCTAACTCTACCCCATTGCTGTTAACTTGGAACAGATTGATAGCAGATCCTTCAGTAGTTTTTCATAGGCTATAAATCACACAGGACATTTTCCTATGGAGTCACTGGTAGATTGGAACACCATCTCTGCGTTAGCAGTACAACTCCCTACCCCTACTGATTCTAGAGTCTATGCTTTACAATTACAACATGTCGTCATCCAAAAGTGGGGGGACCCCTTAGGGAAGAAAAACACAAGAGTGGTGTGACAGTAAAAGACAAAAGTTTTCACTCTCTGTTTTCTTTTAGAATTTCTTGAAAAGATACAAAGGTCCTTCTGACCATTGGATTGGTCTTAGCAGAGAATCATCATATGGTATCTGGAAATGGACAGATGGCAATGAACACAATAGCTCGTATGTTTTGAGACTTCTTTCTGTTACGTTAAAGTGTGGTTGTATGAGTTGTTTTTATGAAATAAGAAATTTAACACTATATAAATTTCACTTAAGTATGTGGTGGGAAATTCAGACCCCCTTTTTTTTTTTTTTCACAATTCCAGTTACTAGGTGTGGCTTTGAGAAAACATTAATTAGTCTGATTAGAGTGGAAACCATTGATGTGATTCCAGCATTTGACAAAGTTGTTGCATGCATTTAGAAAGCTTTTTTTTGCTAAAATCTCTATGTAGAATATAGAGACAACTACTGATGTGCTCAGCTGAGGGAAAAGAGTCACTGCTTTCAAATTAAGTCTGCCTTGTTGTGACCCTTCATTATGTTTTTAAATCTATAAACCTTTATGGGGGGAGACTGCCTAACTTTCTTCTGCAGAACATCTGGTGGATCTGAACCACTGACCTTTTGGTTAGTAGCCAACTATAATGCATTACACCACCAAGGTGTCTTAATTGTTGCACATCCAAAATCTAAAAATCTTAAGAAGTCCCTCATCGGCTTCAATGCAGTAAACATGATTTAGCCAGTTTTTCTCAGTCTTACCCCCACCCTGATGTCAGCCTCATTCTACAACAGTGGCACCATATAGTATTTGTGCTTTTGTGACTGAGATATTTCATTCAGCATAATATCCTCCAGGGTCACCCATTTTGAATAATATTGCATGTAATATATTTTAGGGAATTATGATTATCATAAGAGTCCGGAATGAGGGTTGCAGAGTGGAGTATACTCAGGGTGAGGTTGGGGGTGGGGGTGTGTGGGTTATTATATACCAATGAAGTTTTTCTTTAGCTTTTCAAGGGGAAGAGTGAACTAGGGGTGGGGGTAGGGTGGGCGGGGAGAAAAGTGCAACAATGAATGAATGGAAATCCAAAATCTCTGTAGGTGTTCATTGAAATTAATTTAAAAAAATCTTAAAAGTCAATGAAGAAATGATATAAAAATTATCAAATTCACTTTTCTAGTTGCCACATTGATTCTTAAAAAGGAGATCACTAGATGACCTATACAGCTCTTTCCAGGTTTTAGTGCCAGAAGAAACCTAACCAAATGGATGGGTAATAAACCTGTGATACATAAGGAGTCTTTGAGAACATCAAAGGAACCAGAGGGAAATTTTTAGAAGCCTTATTAATGACTATTTTGTTCTTTTTTTTTTTTTTTAGAATCAGTATTTTTTAAAATAAAGCTATAGGAGATTTGGTGATTGTAGTAGAGGAGCAAACACGGAAGCTCACCCTATGAGTAATTCGTATTTTTGCCCCCCATTTTTTTAGGTTTACTATCAGAGGAGGTGGAGAATGTGCCTACCTGAATGACAATGGGATCAGTAGTGCCAGGAACTACACAGATAGAAAATGGATCTGTAACAAAGTCATTGTGGTTCACTCATAGCTGTCCCTCCAGAAGATTTTCAGCGGCAGTAAATTGCCCTACCATTGAACTATGGCTGGGAATGTCCATCTCTCTCTTCCAAGGAAAAGTTAATAGATTCTAAGAATCTCAGACTACTCCATAGTTGTATCATTTTCCAATCCCAGCAGGGTATGAGGTTTCCAGTCTCTCCACATACTCACCAGCATTCGTTGTTCTCTGTTGTGTGTTTTATAAACTCATATTTAATTTACCATTTTGTGATCCATTTTCTTAAAAGCATTCAACTCTTATGTACCTAAGACTAAAACCAAGAACTATAAACTTCATAAAAGAAAAGCTTAGAAGAACTCTGGAAGTCCTAATCCACAACATAAACAGTCTTCTAAGCATCCTGGAAAAAATCTTCAACCAGAAGAGGATAAAATAGATGAATGAGACCTTCTAAGACTTAAATCCCTATGCACATCCAAAAACTTCTCCAACAAAGTACAAAGGGAAGCCACAGATTGGAAAAAAATGTTTGGTAATGACATGTCTGACAAGGGACTTATATCTAGAATTTATAAAATACTTGAATACCGCAAAAGATAAAGGTAAATAACTCAATTTAAAAAAGGGCACAGGATATGAACAGACACTTCATCAAAGAATACATTCAGGTGTCTAACAAACACATGAAGAAATGTTCAAAATCCCTAGCTCTAAGAGAGATGCAAATCAAAACAACTGTGAGATCTTATCTCACTCCAGTAAGAATGGCAAAATTTGGCAGAACAGCAGGCATCAAATTCAGGTGAGGTTGTAGAGAAACTGGAGCCCTTGTTCACTGCTGGTGGGAGGGTAAAATGGTGAAACCACTGTGGAAGGTGGTATGGTGCTTTCTCAAAAAGTTGCAAATAGAAATACCATTTGACCCAGCAATTCCACTGCTGGGAATTTACCCTAAAGAAACCATAACTGCCACCCAAGCAGATATATGCACATCCATGTTTATTGAATTTTTTTTCACAATAGCACAGAGCTGGAAACAACCCAAGTGCCCATCAACAAAGGAATGGATAGAGAAGCTCTCGTATATTCACACAATGGAATACTATGCAGCATTGAAAAACAAAGAAATCATGAAATATTATGCAAAATGAATGACCCTGGAGAACATCATGCTGAGTGAAATATCTCAGTCACAAAAAGGACAAATATTGCATAGGGCCACTGTTGTAAAACGGGACTGACATCAGGGTAGAGGGAAGACAGGAAAGGAGGGAAGGAATGATGTATATTGCATTGAAATAGGTGGGGAGATCTGTTTCAAAGGGATATATGAATGGGTATTCTTGTCATTACAGAAATTCAGAGTGAAGGCTGCATAATGGAGTGAACTTGGGGGGAGGCATTGCATAACAATGAAAGAGTTTTTCTTTTTCATTTCAAGAAGAGCGAATTGGGGAGAGGGGGTGGGCAGGGAGAAAAGTGCAACAATGAATAACTGGAAATCCTAAGTCTCTGTGAACTTTCATTAAAATTAATAAATAAATTTTTTAAAAAAGCATTCAACTCTTGTGTACCATGGGATAGATAGTAAACTTCTAGGCTCTCTGACTGTGAGCCAAGGGTACTAAAACACAAAAAATATAAGCTTTCCCAGAAAGACTTTGTTGTTGTTATGTGCCTTCGAGTCCATTGTGACTCATAGCGACCCTATGTACAACAGCCCTAAACTTGCTCTGTCCTGTGCCATTCGCACTGTCTCCAACACACCCATCCCAATAATTGCAGTCACTGAATCAATCCACTTCATACAAGGTCTTCCTCTTCTGTGCTGTCCCTCCACCCTCCCAAGCATGATATCCCTCTTCAAGGACTGTAAGGCCCCTCCTTACAACATGTTCAAAGTGTGTTAGACAAAGCCTCAGAATCCTTTCCTCCAAGGAGCTGCCCAGTTTAACCCTCTCCAGGATGAATCTGTTTTCTTGGCAGTCCATGGTACCCTCAACACTCTTCTCCAGCACCACAGCTCAAAGGCATCCATTCTCCTTCTATCCTCCCTAGTCATTGTCCAACTCTCTGATGTATAACAAGTGATTGCAAAGACCATGGCCTGTATCAAATGCACCTTAGTCTCTAGAGACACCATTTCTCTTCAGTATTCTGGAGAGGTCCCTAACAGCAGACTTTCCCATCACAATACGTCTTTTAATTTCCTGGCTACTGGTGCCAAGAGTGTTGACTGTGGAGCCAAGTAGACTAAAGCTGTGAACAATCTCAATCTCTTCACCGTCCATCCTGATGCTGCCAGGTGGTCCAGTGGTGAGATTCTTTAAAGCAATAAAATATGAATTTCCCCAAAATAATCTGGAAACTTGAAATAAGAATATTTGCTTTTGTGAAAAACAATGTATTCAAATTTTTAAATAAATCAGAGTAAAATTTAAAAAAAATGAAAAAGAATATTTACTTATAGCACAGTGAGGGTATGTTATATTTAAACACATGTAAAATAAGCTTTCATTATGGCACTACTCTGATTATCAGATAAATAAGACATAATTTCATTGCTCAGTGGGAGTTGTTGCTGTTGTTATGTGTTATCAAGTTGTTTGCAACTCATAGTGACTCGATGCATAATAGTTCTGAATCTTGCTCTATCCTAAGCCAATCACATTGTCTCTGACACACCTACCCTCACTATCCCAGTTATTGCATCAATACATCTTACCCAGAGTCTTTCTTGTGTCATACCCCATCCCCTCCAGTCATGATATCCCTCTCCAAAGACTGGCCCCTTCTGGCTACATAGCCAGAGTGCGTGAGGGGGAGTCTCAAAAAAATACTTGCCTCCAAGATGCAACTTGGTTTCACCCTCTCTAGGGTGAACCTGTTAGTGCTCTTAGCAGGCTATGGTATGTTCAAATTTCTTCTCCAGCACAACAATTCAAAGGCATCAATTATTCTGTCATCCTTGTTCCTTGTCCAGCTCTCTGATACATAGTAAGTTGTTTGAGAAAACCATAGCCTGGGTCAGGTGCATCTTAGTCTCTTAGACTGACATCCTTGCTCTTCAGCACTCTGGAAATGTTCTTGACAACAGATTTTCCTAATGCAATTCATCTTTAGGTTTTCTGATTGCTGGTGCCAAGACTTGATTATGGAATCAAGCAAGCTGAAATTATTAACAATCTCAGTCTCTTCTCCATCTATCATGAAGCTGCCGATTGGCCCAGTGGTGAAAATCTTTGTTTTCTTGTTGAGCTTCAATCCATGTGGCAAACTACAGTCTTTACCCCTCTGCATCAGATGCTTCAGGCCCTCCTCAGTTTCAACAAGTAATTCATAAGTGTTTAATTCAACTGCATAATTCAAGTGTTTGATGAATTTTCCTCCAATCTTGATGCCACATTCTTCCTCATAAAGTCCAGCCTCCTGAATGATCTGTTCTGCATACAGATTGAAAAAGTACAGAGACAGGACACATACATAATACACTCCTTTTCTGCTTTTAAACCAAGCAGTGTTTCCTTGCTCTGTTCTGACAACTGCCTCCAGGTCCAAGTATAGTTTTCACATGAGCAATCAGGTTTTCTGGGATTGCCATTTGTCTCAAGGTTAGCTACAGTTTGTTGTGATCCACACAATCAAAAACCTTTGCAATGTCAATGAAACATAGATTGGCATTCCTCTGGTACTCTGTTTTCAGCGAAGATCCATCGGACATTGGCAATGATGTCCCTAGTACCACAGCCTCTTCTAAACCTAGCTTGTATTTCTGGTAGAGGTAAAATATATATACAGTGACTGTAGCTTCATAAATGGAGTTTGTGCTGTTGTTATGTGTCATTGAGTTGCCTGCAACTCATAGCAACCCTATATATGACAGTTCTGAACCCTGCCATGCCCTGAGCCAGTCTCACTGACTCTGACACACCTACCCCTATCACCTCAGTTACTGTATCAATTCATTTTATGTTAAGTTTCCTTTCTGTGCTGTCCCTCCACCCTTCTCTAAGAACTGGTCTGTCTTGGCCAAGTGCCTAAAATAAATGAGAAGGGGCACCAAAATTCTACCCTCAAAGGAGAAATTTGGTTTCAAATTCTCCAATACAGACCTATTTGCTTTCTTGGTGGTCCATGGTATATTCAAGACTCTTCTCCTGCACCACAAAGCAAAAGCATCAATTCTTTTCTGTCATCGTTAGTCATTTTCCAGTTCTCTGATAAATAGCAAATAATTGCAAAAACCATTGCCTGTATCAGGCACGCCTTGATCTCTAAACAGACATTGTTACTTCTCAGTGCTCTGAAGAGGTTCCTAACAGCAGATTTTCCAAGTGAAATTCATCTTTTCATTTCCTGACTGGTGGTGCCAAGAGTGTTGATTGTGGAGCCAAGGAAGCTGAAGTTGTTAAGAGCCTTAATCTCTTCCCCGTCCGTCATGGTGCTGCCAATTGGACTAGTGGTGAAAATCTTTGTCTTCTTGATGTTGAGCTTCAATACAAATCAGTTCTTAACTTTTTGCAGCACTGCTCTAGGTCTTTCTTAGTTTCAGCAAACAAGGTTATGTCATCTACATAATGTAGGTTGTTGAGCCTTCTTCTAATCCTGATGCTACATTCCTCCTCATAAAGCCCAGCCTCCTGAACGGTTTGTTCTTCATATAGATTGAAAAATATTGATACAGGACAAATCCCTGACACACTTCTTTCCTGATTGTGAACTTTACAGTGTTTCATTGCTCTGTTCTGAGGACTGCTTCTTGGTCTAAGTATAGGTTTTGCATAATTGCAGTCAAGTTCTGGGATTTCCTTTCTTCTCAAGGTTAGCCAAAATTTGTTGTGATCCACATAACCTTTGCATAGTCAGTGAAACACAGGTAGACATTCCTCTGGTGCTCTTTGCTTTCTGCCAAGATCCAACTAACTTTGGCACTATTGTCTCAATACCTCTTCTAAACCCAGATTTTATTTCTGATGATTCTCTACTACCAGAAGATATGGTTCCAGTCATTCTTGGATAATCTTCAGCAGGAAGCAACCGAAGTGCCCATCAACAAAGGAATGGGTGGGAAAACTATGGTATGTAGTGACACAACTATGCAGCACTGAAAAACAAGGAACTCAGAAAATATTAAATAATATGGATGACCCTAGAGGACATTGTGCTGAGTGAAAAATCTCAATTACAAAAGGACAAATACTATATAATACCACTGTTATAAACTAGGACTGACATGGGGGGTGGGGAAGAAACTAAGATGGAATACATAATAAACACTATTGGGATAGATGAAGGAAAGAACTGTTTAAAAGGAATATATGAATATGAGCTATTTGTATGACAAAAGTTCAGAATAAGGTGCATAGCAAAGTGGACTGGGGGAGGTATAGAGGGTAGAGGGAGAAAATTATGCAACAATGAATGGATATTTAAAACAAACAAAAACTAAACCTGAAGGATAAAGAGGAAAATGTGTAGCAATGAATGAATGAATGAAAAATCCAACTTTTCTGTATACTTTTGTTAAAATCACAATTAAAAAAGTATAAAAAATCTTCTATTAAGCTCCTTAACATCTTGATTTCTTCTTCCCTTTGCTTTTGATTCTTGGCACTCTCATGTCTCTTTTGACAGCCATAGTTGTCTTTTCTTCTTCCTCTGTCTTTGTAATGACCTTTCGCATTCTTCATGGATGATATTCATATTTTCCCACAGCTCATCTGGTCTCTTTTCATTAGTTTTCAAGACTTCAAACCTGTTTTGGAGTTGGTTTTTAAATTCAGGAGGCATAGACTTAAGATGGAATTTTTATTCCTGTGGTGCTACTTTACTTTCTTTAGCTTGAATTTGAATTTGCATATGAGTAATTGATGATCTGTTCCATAATAAGCACCAGGACTAGTTTTCACTGCTGATATTGAACTTCTCCAGTGATTCCTTCCACAGATGTAATTGATCTGATTCCTGTGCATACCATCAGGGGAAATCCATGTGTGTATAGCCTGTATTTTTATTTCTTATAAAAGGTACTTGCAATAAATTAATCATTGATTATGTAAAATTCTATTGTTCTATCCCCAGACTCATTTCTGTCATCAAGGCCATGTTTTCCAACTACTCATCCTTCTTCCTGGTTCCCAACTTTTGCATTCTGTTCACCTATTATACTAATGCATCTTCATTGCAAGTTTGCTTGATTTCTGACTGCAAAAGTTGGTAGAAATCATGTTTCCTCCTCTTTGACTCTAGTTGTTGGTGCATAGGTTAGAAAGATAGCAATATTAACAAGTGTTCCTTGTGAGGGTATCAATATTATACTGTTGCTCACGATATTGTATTTAAAGATGGATCTAAAAATTGCCTTTTTAACTATGAAAGCAACCCTGTTTTTTCTTACCTTTTCATCTCCAGTGTAGTATATCATATGATCATCTGATCTAAAATGTCCCATGCCAATCCATCTCATTTCACTAATACCTAATGTGTCAATATTTACACATCCTATTTCTTTCTTGATTATGCCCATATTTCCTACATTCATGCTTCTCATCCAATTATTAGTGTCTGCTTACAACTGTTCCTCTTCCTTTGTGTTTCCAAATTTGAGAGCTCAGCCTCAGTTGCTTTATCTGTTAGTCTACTCTAAGTATGCTTCAGTGTACATAGGAGTTTTGAAGACCTGTTATATTTTGGAAGTGGGCTACAGTTACTTTTATTTGGAATCCTTTGCATGATACTTGATTTTGCAAACCAGATGCTATTCCAGTCAGAACTTATCTTCCTGTATATTTCAGAGGGCAATGCATAGTAAACAGAACAGAGGAACAGTGTGAAGAGTAAGAATAAAAAAAACATACACAATCCTACAATGGAAAAACATAAGACTCCAGGGCAAAAGATAAAAAAAAAAAAACACAAAAAAAAACAAAGATACTAAGTTGACTGAAACAGAGAATCAGAGGGAAAATACAGGACTAGGGGTTTAGGTCAGGGAGAAATGGTGGAGACTCAACTTTTCCTGATTGATTCTCATTTGGAAACAACACCAGTGTTAAGGTAGAAAACTTTGGAGTTTACCCAGAGATAAAGAAAGACATGTTGATCCACTTTTGAAAAATCAGCCATTGAAGATCCCATGGAGTATAGTTTTACTTGTGGAAACTCATGTGGTATAGAGTCAATAGCAACTGGTTTTCAAGAGCAAGGTGAGCTGGTTTGTGATAGCCTGAAGTCTAGCACAACAGAAGGATGTGTTATGTCTCTTCCATCCCTCACTGCCTCCTAAAAGAAAGATGTGGTAAAGATCTAGAATTTCTTGATCCAAAACTAATAATGAAGGAAGCCCTGGTAGACTTATTCTCCGCTGGATGGGTGAAAGTTTCAGTGACAACAGTAAACAAGTCCCAGAGTACAAACCAGAGTTTGTCAAGAGTACCATTGTCAATAAATGGCTAGGGGAAGCACTTCTCCTTCTCAGGCCTGAGACTCTTTTTCTCTTTCCTGGTTCATGACATAGCAGTGAGATGGTATTGCCACACAAGCACATGATCTGTGTGGTCTGGGCTGTTTTCACAAACTAAAAACTCCTTCCCCCTAGAGTTGCCAAGAAGATAAGTGTGAAAAATTTCTGTCTGCCCCTTGAAGAGATACAAGTATAATTCCTGCAGCAGTAGATAACCTAAAATAACATTGCAAGATCAAATAAGTTATGTCACTGAGACACAACTCCCAAAAGTAGCTCAGTACGTATACATAAACCTAAGCAGGATGACTGCCAGCTAAAATTCAAACAAAACAAAACAACCAGAACTAAAAAACCTAGAGTCTTCAACTGCAATTGCCATAATGGCCGAGAGTATACTATAAGATCACTCATCATACCAAGGAAAAGGAAAATTAGCCCTTTATTTAAAATTATCAGAAACTGTGAATAAAGGGGACTATCTTAATTCCAAGGAGTCTGGGAGATACTGTTAAGGCATTCAGCCACAAAAAGATTAGTGGTGTGAACCCACAAATGAATTCTTTTTTTTTCTTTTGATTTCTTTTTTTTTTAATTACTTTTAATGAACGTTTACAGAGACTTAGGGTTTCCAGTCATTCATTGTTGCATTTTTCTCCCTGCCCACCCCCGCTGCTCCAATTCACTCTTTTCCTTGAAAAGTAAAAGAAAAACTTTCATTGTTATGTAATCCCTTCCTGCAAGTCCACTTCACTGTGCAGCCTTCATTCTGGATTCCTGTCATGACAATAATACCCAATCATATGAAATATTATACAAAATGGATGACCCTGGAGGACATTATGTTGAGTGAAATATCTCCATCACAAAAGGACAAATATTGCATAGGGCCACTGTTGTAAAATGGGACTGACATCGGGGTTGAGGGAAGATAGAGAAGGAGGGGAGGAATGATGTATACTCCATTGAAACAGATGAGGGAGAGAACTGTTTAAAAGGGATATATGATTGGGTACAAACTGATTCTTAAAAGAGAGAAATGAGACAGCTTGCTTCCATAAATATTTATTGCCTTAGAAATCCTATGTGGCAGTTCTATTTTCCCTTAAGGGAGATACTGAGAGTTGGAATCAACTCATTGACAGTGGAGATGGGGTACTACAATTCCAGAAATAAATCTACATGTAACCTCCTACTTAAGGGGGAAAGAGTATTCATCTTTGAGAGGGTTAAACCGGGCTGCTCCTTGGAGGCAAGGATTCTGGGGCTTCGTCTGACATACTTTGGACACGTTGTAAGGAGGGACAGATCCTTGGAGAGGGACATCATACTTGGGAGGGTGGAGAGACAGCACAGAAGGGGAAGACCCTCTAAGAGGTAGATTGATTCGGTGACTGGGGTAATTGGAATGGGTGTGTCGGAGGCAGTGCGATTGGCACAGGATAGAGCAGGGTTAAGGTCTGTTGTACACAGGGTCGTTAGGAGTCACAAGCGACTCGACGGCACAGAACAACAACAACAGTATCAAGAGGAAACCAATTATGTCCTCTGACTGCTAGTACTGAAGTTCCAGTTTGTGCAAATTTTTTTGCTAGTTAATAAGGTGTTGTTAGGGGAGCTCTGGTGGTCTAGTGGCAAGGAGCTGCAACTACAATCCCAGAGGCTCATGGCTTGAATCCACCAGGTGCTCTGCTGGGGAAGGAGGGACAGTCTCCTCCTGTACCAGTAAGATCTGATTTGACGGTACACTAACACACACACACACACACACACACACACACACACACACACACAAAGATGTCAAGTTGATTTCTGACTCAACAACCATATCTGATGGACTAGGAGTGCCCCACAAGAATTTTCTATGTTTCTGTTTTGATGAGAATGAATTATAAAAATCTTTATTTTGTGGAGTGGCTGGGTGAATTTAAACAATCTACCTTTCATTCAACAATCAAGCACTAGACGGTAGTTTGCTTTCTTTGCTCAAGAAGACTCTACATTTGGTTTAATGTTCTACCACCAGTATTTTGAAATTCATAACAATTTTTGAGAAAGGTGCTTCACATTTTCAATTTGTAATCCTATGTAATTAAAAACAAACAGGGAACTTGGGGGAGAGTGTCATCAAATAAGACTCATAAGCTGACCTTCCAGTGGGTTTCCAGAATCTCTAAATTACATAGAAGGAGAGTGTGCATCTTTCTCCCATGGTGCAACTGGTGTATTCGGATTGCATGCCTTTGGGTTGGCAGTATAGCTCCTTACCACTAGGCCATCAGAGATCCCTGCTTGGGGATTGGAAAGTGAATATGTTTAGGTGGACGTTACTCTATCTACAACATATGCTTAAATAACTAGCAAGCTAGATATATGGTAGTTGGTTTGTATTTCTTTAGGTTAAAAAAACTGTGTTCTTTCATATTATAGTATGCTATCTTTTTCCTTTTGTTAAAGGAAAATGGCTCTCAGAATTAGGAAGAAATTCAATTGGGAGATCACTGCCATGAGCTTTCGAGTTGTGCAGGAGAAAAGTGTTGAACATAGCATTGACTGCCAACGAAACTAATAAATCTGTTGTGGAGAAGGTGAAACAAAGCTGCTCCTTGGAAGCAAGTATTTTGAGGCTCTGTCTCATAAACCGTGGGCATGTTGCCAGGAGGGACCAGTCCTTGGTGAAGGACATCATATTTAGAAGGGTCGAGGGACAGCGCAGGAGAAGATGACCCCGAATGAGATGGAGTGACACAGTAACTGGGGTAATGAGGGTAGGTGTGTAAGAGATAGTGAGATTGGCTCAGGATAGAGAAGGATTCAGAACTATTGTGTGAGGGTTACTTTAAGTCATAGTCAACTTGACAGCACACAAAAACAACACCATAACTTTGTATCAGCTATCTGCTTTAATAAACGGAGACCAAAGTATGTTACTTTTCTATTCTGTCTTCTTATTGCTGCAGAACAAGAATCAACTCCTAGCTGACTGGTTTTCTGAACTTGTAAATTGTAGGAAGGTATTGCTCATCTTTCTTCTCTGAGATGTTGGTGGATTCAAATAATCAGAGAGGCATGACCTTTAGTTTAAAAGTGTAAATTTTATATTAGTCAAGTGAAACAGTCCCTACTTTCAGTAATAGGTTAAAAGTAGTAATGGGTGAAAAACCCAAAATGTGTTGGGGATTTATTTTTTCCTTTTAGATAAAATTATTCACAGATTCTATCTCCTGCTTATTGCAATTTAAATAATCTTCATAGAAAAGAACGTCCTTATTAAATGAAATTAAATCTACTTTTGGGTTTCTTACCCATCTTCCTGATAACTCTCCAGGGACCATATTTGCTACTTAAGTGGAGGGTGTCAGTTTAAAGACTCAGGTGTGCCTTATAGTATTGTCAATTGCTCCAAATGATTGTGGAAGTTGGACAATGATTAAGAAAGACCAAGTAGAATTGATATTTTGGATTATGAGATTGGAGAAGAATAGTTAATATACCATGGACCATGAAAAGAATGAACAAATCTATCTTGTTAGAAGTGCAGCCAGAGTACTTCTTAGAGGCGAGAGTGGTGACATTGCATCTCATATACTTTGAGAATATTGTCAGGTGAGGCCAGTCCCAGAAAGACATCATGCTGCGGAAAAATAGAAGGTTCTTGAAGTAAAGAAAGACTTTCAATGAGATGAATTGGGCCAAATACAACAACAATGGATTTAAGCACAAAAGAGATTGTGAGGATAGCACAGGCTTGAGCAATGTTTCATTCTGTTGAATGTGGGGTCACATGAGTTGGAGTGGATCTAAAGCCACCTTATATTAACATAGCATATATGGTATCCTCTATGGACACAAAGTTGCAAAAGAAAGTAAATAGAATTACTCATGGAGTTACACAATTTGAAGGGAGTGGTGAGGGAAATAGGAAGGATCTTGTGTGAGAAACAATGTATTCGAATTTTTGTAATAAAACTAGCATAAAAATAGAAAATAGAATGCCTATGAATGATTGTATGAAACAATGTAAATGAAAGACTGTATGAAATACAATGTATATGAATGAAACATACTATAAAGGTATTATTATGAAAATAAATAAAAATATTTTTTAAAAGAAAGTAAATATACAGTACAACTTAGAAGTTAATGAAATGTACATAGTTTACCTCCAGTCTTTGTTTAAAACTGGAGAAGGATTTTTTTTCTTCATTTTTCTCATATTATAATTTGTCCTCCAAAGCTCATACTTGGGCCAGGAAACAGAGGAAAAAAACAAAACAAAACACTGCATGATTCAAAGTCAGGGAAGGAGTGCATCAAGAATACAACCTGTCTCCATACCTTTTAGATCTATGTACATCATTCAGGAGGATGGGGTTTTTGAGAAGAAATGAGGCATCAGGATTGGAGGAAGACTTATCAACAACCCATATTATGTAGACAAAAGAACTTTGTTTGCTGAAACTGAGAAGGACCTGAAGTACTTGCTGCAGAAGGTCAAGGACTATAATCTTCAATATAGATTGAAATTCAACATCAAGAAAACAAAGATTCTCACTATTGGGCCAGTTGGCAGCACCATGATAGACGGAGAAAAGATTGCGGTTGTTGACAATTTCAGCTTGCTCGGCTCCACAACCAAGACTCTTGGCAGCAAATCAAAAGACTAATTGCCTTAGCAAAATCTGCTATCAAGGACCTCTCCAGAGTATTGAAATGCAACGATGTCAGTCTAGAGACCAAGGTGCGCCTAATTCAGGGCATGGTCTTCACAATTACTTGCTGTGCATCAGAGAGCTGGACAATGACTAAGGATGACGGAAGAATTGACGCCTTTGAACTTTCGTACTGGAGAAGAGTCTTGAACACACCACTGACCACGAAGAAAACAAATAGGTCTGTCTTGGGGAGTGTAAAACCAAGTTTCTTCTTGGATACTAGGATTCTGAAGCTCTATCTCATCTACTTTGGGCATGTGGCCAGGAAGGACTGGTCTTAGAGAAGGACATCATGTTTGGAACTGTAGAGAGACAGCACAGGAGAGATGAAATGAGACAGCCCAGATGAGATGGATTGATACCCTGACTGGGACAATGTTTGTTGGTGTGTCTAAATTAGTAAGACTAGCTCAGGCCAAGGCAGAGTGCAGAGCTGTTGTACAGAGGATCACTACTAATCATGGACACATAACAACAACAACAACAGCAGCAACAACTAAAAAACCCACTGCTATTCAGTCAATTCTAACTCACAGTTACCCTGTTAGATGGAGTAGCACTGCCCTCAAAAAATTTCCAGGTCTGTCAATCTTTACGGCGGGGGAGTTCTGGTGCCTAATGGTAAGAACCTGCACTGCCAATCCACCAGCTGCTCTAAAGGAGAAACACGTTCCATCTCATCCCATTCAATCTTCTTCCTATGCAAACCCACTGGAGGATCAGCTATGATTCCATTCCAACTCGACAGCAAATAACGACAATGACAAAAAAATCTTTAGGGAAGATTTATCTTATCTTTGTCCTCTCATTCTTCCACCTCTTAGGAAGTGAGTTTAAACTGCCAATTTAACTGGTTAGCAGCAAAAGCTTTAACCACAGTGCCATCAGAATGTCTCAGTTGATATCTAAGCCATCTTATATTGCAGGTGGTATCCAAAATACTGTGTATTCTCTTCTTTCTAGGTCTACTGAAAAGCAAGTGTCCCTGCCAAACTCTGTGTGGTGAAGCACTCAGCTGTTATCAGATCAGCCCTTCAAACCCACGAGTCATTTGCACCAGCTGCTCCACAAGATAAGAATGTGGCCATCTACCTTTGTAACTATAGCAGCCTCCAAAACCCTGTGGAAAATTTTTACTTTATCTTATTTCCCCATAGTGGGTTTAAGTAAGTTCCTGGGTGGTTTTTCATTTTTGTTTCATTTTTCTTTTGGTTTCAGCTGTGAAACTTCTCTCTCCACACCAAACGCCTCACTTGTTACCTGTTGCTGTTGTTGAGTACTGTCAAGCCAGAACAGAGTCATAGCTGACCCCCTCTGGTGGGTTTTCGGGAGCAGTTAATCACACAGGAGCAGATTGCCCATCCTTCTCCTGTGGAGCATCTGGTGGTCTTGAATGACATGTCTCAGGATTGCAGCGCAGTTTCCTGTCACTAGGCCACTTGTTACTTAATACCTATTAATTTTTCAAGTTTAAATTTTGGTTGTAACACTTGTGAAAAAAAAAAAACCTTTTCCTTGGTTTAGATGCCCTACATGGTACTCTCATAATACTTTTTTACTGCTTTTCACAACTTGTTACAATGAATTATATCTACCTTTTTATTTACTTTTTAAGTTCTTGTTGATTCCTCTTTTTTAAAAGAAATGGACTTCTTTTGATCATTGTTATATATTCAGAAGCCACCTGTTAGTGAACATGGGAGATTTGAGATACTGAAAATATGTGCTAAATGGTAAATGAATGTTTGTATCATTATGACTATGTAGACTTATCTTTAAGTTTCATTTCTCAGAATACGGAACTGTTGCAGGAGTGTTGAAACTGAGAGCTTACACATTAATAGACTGACTAATTCACAAGAGCAACACAAGCTAAAATTCGAACTTTGCTTAATGCCTCAGCTCTGGCGGCCTGGAGGTAACTAGCTGTGTTCCAATCCCAAATGCATGCATTTTGAATCTACCAGCTCCTCAGGAAACATGGGCAGTCTCCTGTGGTGCAATTGATTATCTCTGAAAATTCACTGGTGTGTCAGCTATGACTCAGTTTTGACTCGAGGGTACACAACAACAACAGTTTCCTAATAGGGTAACACTTGAACAGCAGCTTTGTCACTTAGGGAAGTGAATCTCCATTCTAGAGTCACACATCTCCTAAAAGCATATGGACAATTGAGTCAGATGTTGAGACTCTTCGAGAGATGCAAATTCATTCTTAACGTTCACTCACTCATTGCTGTTGAGTCAGACTAACTTATAGCTAACCCTCCCATGGGTCAAAATCATGAAGAAAAGATATGGCTAAAGAAGAGCACTCAGGATGTTTCCTTTAAGTCACTTATTAAGATTTTCAACTTCAACAGATCAAGAGGCTGAAAGGAAAAATATAAAAGGAAAAGGAGAATTTGGGGCAATGGGGGGGGGGCACAAAAATCCAATTTTAGGACCAGACGAACAGTTAAAATCTAGGTGGCTTAAGAACTGTTATGTACTGTCAAGGCATAATAATTGGAATAATAGGTAATCTCTTCGCGTTCAATAAACAGCCTCTGAAAACCCACTGGAGGGTCATCTATGGGTTGGTTCCAATTTGATGGCACAAAATAACAAACAAAAACAGCCATCAGGTTAGAATGGACTCATAGCTGACCATCCAGCATGTTTTCAGAGGCAGTAAATTATATGGAAGGAAATTGTTTATCTTTCTTCCATGGAGCCACTGGTAAAACCTCATGACTTTGGGTTGACACTGCAACTCTTTACCACTGTGTCACCAGGGCTCACTCAGAATTACACAGTGATTTATCACTGATACAATTTACAAACCAGATAGGAAAGGATGGTAGAGGAAAACTTAGCTAGAGCCTTACAAAATTTCAAAACTAAAAGAAAAAATAAAAGAAAAACCTAAAACTCATTGCCATCAAATTGGAACCAACTCATAGCTGACTTTCCAGTGGTTTTCCAAGGCTATAAATTGCACATTAAGATTCTACCTATATTTCTCCCTCAGAGGCGCTAGTGCGTTGGAATCACCAGAGAGGTGGGACCTTTGGGTTAGCAGTACTTCTGCACTGCAAACCTAAACCTATTCAGTATTTACTGGATTAAATACTACCTACCACATCTACCTATCTGTGAAAGAAAAATGTAATGTTTTCCTAAAAGGAAATTTCATATACAGAAAAATAGAATGTAAGCTAAAAAATTCTCTTTACTAGACTCTTTTTCTGAGTATGAGGGGAGAAGTCAATTGAAAAGTAATGTAACTTACAACTATCAATCACAAGATTAAATACTTAGGAATAAATCTCACTAGAGACACAAAAATGACCTATCTAAGGAAATCTATGAACTACTACTGTAAGAAACAAAAAGTGATCTAACCGGACACAGCACGAAGGCGAGGCCGCCAGACGGGGGAAGGCCGCCACCAAACGGGGGAACGCCGCCACCAGACGGGGGAACGCCACCGCCAGATGGGGGAACGCCGCGAGAGGGACCCGGAAGAGACCCAGGAAGAACAACAGCCAGCCACCTACCACGGAACTCCAGAGGAGCGAAGACTGTGAGACGCCAGAGGAACAAAGACTACCGGACACTGTGGGACCCCCCTGCAACCCACACCTGTGTGACCCTTAATACACAGGGTGGTGCTGCATAAACCCCAGCAGCGCACCTCTTGGTGATAGTGTCCAACACCTGCACTCCTTGCCCCCTAGTCCCTTGCTTTCCTCCCCTTTCCCCACCCCCCTTGCAGCTCCACAACCACACATCTCAACACCCACCACAGCCCTGTGACCTCAGGGCACCACCTTGGATCCAGACATCACCCGGAGCTATCAGGC
>NW_006400092.1:282869-294883 GCF_000299155.1 Elephantulus edwardii | reverse complement strand
CTTTTTCCTTATGACTCAGGGTGAAGTCTCTCTCAGGGAGGAGTGATAGGGAATGGCAAAGGACACACTGACAAAGGGGATTAATCAGAACTGACTTTGACAAGCACTGTGGCAATTGGACAATTAAAACAGACACTCAGATGGCGGGGAAGAAGAACAAACTGGGGAGGTGGGTGGAGAGAATGGTGTGGCAATGAAGGAGTGAAAGCCCAGAATCCCTGTGAATGTTCATTGAAACTAATAAAATTTAATAATAAAAAAAATGATCTAACCAAATGGAAAGATATTCCTTGTTCGTGGATCAGAAAACAGAACATTGTGAAAATCACAATTCTACCTAAAGCAATCTACAGGTTCAACACAATCCCATACAGATACCAACTTCACTCTTCAAGGAGAAAGAAAAGGTGAATTTCATTTGGAATGGGAAGAAATCTCAAATAAGTAAAATCTTCTGAAAAATAAAAACAAAGTAGGAGGCACCACACACCCAATTTTAAAATTTACTACACAGCTGTACTAATCAAAGAAATATGGTATTGATACAATGATAGGCACACAGACTAAAGGAATAGAATTGAGAATTTAGAAATCAACCTATCTACTACAGATTTTTATATAGATTACATCTCAATATCAAAAAGACAAAAATTTTCATCACTAGGCTGATAGCATCATAAAGAAAAGACTGAGATTGTAAACAACTTCATCTTAACTGGATCCATAAACAACACCCTTAGCACTAGTAGTCAATAAATCAAAAGATGTGTTGCATTGGGAAAGTCTATTCTTTGGAATCTCTCCAAAATGCTAAGGAGTATTGATGTCAGGTTAAAGACTAAGGTGTGTCTGATTCAGGCCCTATTCTGTTCAGTCACTTGCTATGCGTCTGAGATCTGGACCATGGGTAGGAATGCCAGAAGGAGAATTGATGCCTTTAAACTGTGGTATTAGAGTATGGAATATTCCACGGACCACAAGAAGAATAAACAGACGTCTTGGAGAAAGTACAGTCAGACTACACCTTGGGGGCAGGGATGATGAAGCTTCATCTCACATACTTTGGGGCAGGTTGCTAGGAGGGGCAATTTATTGAAAAGAGACATCATGCTTGGAAATGTGGAGGGTCAGACAAGAAAATGTATTGAGACAGTAACTGTAACAATGGGCTCATGTATGTCAGAGATGATGAGAATTTCACAAAACAGAAAAGGGTCCAGATCTTTTGGTTATACAGTAACTGTGAGTCATACTCAACTCAGTGAAACCTAAGAATGGCAGCAACAACATAAGGTTAATTGATATTTGACAAGGAAATAAGTGAAATGGGAAAATGGTAGTGTCTTTCAACAAATAGTGCTGATAAATCTTTACATCTACCTACAGAACACTCAGACAGGACTAACTTAAACTAGATCTAAAATTTAAAAAAACCCAAACAAACCCATCAAAATAATCAATACAAAATAGAAAAATAATTTAGAAGCCATCATTTATGGCATGAATTATCTTGCAAACATAGTAAAAAAAAAAGCATAAATAAGAAGATAAAATAAAAAATCTAGAAACCAAATTCCTGTGTACATCAACATTTTCTCAGCAAAAGAGTGAAAAAAAAGCCCACAGATTTGTCAATGACATTTCAGACAAAGGACTCATCATTAAAAACTACAAAATATGAAAATATCATCCTTGATTATTGGGTTATCAGTCTTTTTCTCATGGAGACATTGGGTTGTTGTTATTGTTAAGTGGTTTTGACCCAACTATGACTCATAGTAACCCTATCAACAACAAAACGGAACCCTGTCATATCCTGTGCCATGCTCATCACCTCTAATATGCTTGAGTCAATTGCAGCAGTCACTGTATCAGTCCATCTGTTGGGTGTCTGTATTCTCTTTTGCTGACTCTCCTACGCCTTTCCAGTGAGAGAAAGGAAGAAAAAGACTGATAACCTAATTACAAAATAGACAAAAGACATGAAAAGACTCTTCATCAAGGAGGATATTCAATTGGTTAACAAACACACAGGGAATGTTCAAAATCACTAATCATCAGAGATATGTAAATCAAAACAATAATGAGATACCATCTTACCCCAGTAGCAATATCAAAGTTTAACAAGACAGCAACCAATAAATGTTGGCGAAGATGCAGAGAGATTGGAACACTCATCCCCTGATGGTAGGATTGTAAAATGGTACAACTACTAGGGAAAACAGCCATGTACTATATTTCTCAAAGAAATGAATATAAATATCCCATATGACCCAGCTATACAACTATACTATAAGGAATATACCCAAAGGAAATAAGAACTGGCACAAATGTATATATGAACACCTATGATCACTGCAACATTATTCAAAGTAGTAAAAAGATGGTAACAACTCAAATGCCCATAAACAAATGGATAGTTAGAGAACCTGTGGTACATGTACACAGTGGAATACTATGCAGCACTAAGGAACAATGAAATATTTGCAAAATACTGTACAACATGGGAGAGTTCAAAGAACATTATGCTGAGTGATACAAGTCAGTTATAAAAAGTAAAAAGTTCATAAATCCACTACTATGAAAAGAAAAGGGTAACTGAGTGGTGAGGATTAGATGGGGAGAAAGAGAATGTACAGAAAATGAAGATTAGAAAAGATTATGACAAGGGAGACTCAACCTTGGAAGACCTGATAGCTAAGAAGAACATGGCTATTGCAATCAGCAAATAGGAATAGGATGTGTTCCAGCTTTCAGAGTCAAAAGAGAAAAGAGGAGAAGGAAGATGAAAGAAGGAAAAGAGGGACAAATCACTAGGACAGCTGAGATTAGTGGACAGATTGTGGTTGTGGGTGTAAAAGAATAGGAAAGGTACAATGGTGACTTGATGAGAAGGATGATAAAAGGCCTGGATCAGTAGTAATTAAATATATAAAACATAATGTACATGAATGATTATATGAAACACAATGTACATAAATGAGACACAAGTATATGAATGATTGTATGCAAGACAATAAAAAGAAATTAACTAGAAAAATTGATGAACCGAGCATTGAAATAATCAAGTCCATGCATCAAAAATCCAACTCATATATTAAAAAGAAAAAGCTAAAAGGATAAAATAACTAAAATACATACTAAAATTGAATACAGGGTAAGATAGAAATAAAACTTATATGTCTTGTAAAGGACGAAATAACTCGGTATTTTTGCTATTCATTCGGAATACTCTAGATATCAAGAACAAAAAGATAACTTGACAACATAACTATTGAAGTCACATAATATGCTTCTAGATGACATCCTCCCTCAAATCAAAACATTGTTATTTCCTTCAAGATGGTTTGAAATCACAGCAACTCTGTGCAAAAGGAAAAAATGCTGACCTAGTAACATCCTCACTTCCTAACTGTATTTAAGCCATAGATACTGCGTCAATCCATCTTACTGACGCTGGTCCACTTTTTATTTACCAATTTAACTAACTAGAATGCTCTTTTAAAGGGGCTAATTTTTAGTTTTGCTTATTTTTTCATTGTTTATGTTTTATTTATTTCTGCCCTAGTTTTTATTATTTACTCCTTCTTGTGAAAAAGAAAAGGCATTTGTTTGCTACTATTTTATACGTATTGGGCTAAAGCGTAGACATAGATTGTTGGTTTTTTTTCTTTTTTGATGTGCACTTATTGCTTTAAATTGGCCTTTGACCATTGCTTCTTATTGTATTTTTTCATATGCCATGTTTTCATTATTGTTTAATTCTAGGAATTTTTATTTCATTTTTTCTTCTATTTAAGCAGGATATTATTAAGTTTCCATATGCTTGATTTCTCCCTTTTTATTCCTCTGATTGATTTCTACTTTTATAAAATTGTAATCTGAGAAATAATGATAATGATGCTGATGACACAACCTTTCTTGCTGAAAGTGAGGATGACTTGAAACACTTGTTGCAGAAGATCAAAGAATAAATACAGCCTTAATTAATATGGATAATATCTCAATGTCAAGAAAACAAAGACTCTTACCACTGGACCAATAGGCAACCTCATGACAGATGGAGAAAAGACTGAAACTATGACAACTTCATCTTCCTAGGATCCACAATTAAAACCCTTGCTATCAGAAGTTAGGAATTCAAAAGAAGTATTGCACTGGGAAAGTCTGCAGTTAAGGACCTCTCAAAATTATTGAGGAATAATGATGTCAGTTTGAGGACTAATGAATCATAGTCTTTCTGATAACTTGCTATGCATCTGAGAGGGGGACAATGAATAAGGATGACAGAAAAATTGATGCCTTTGAATTGTGGTGCTGGAGAAGAGTACTGAACATACCATAGACTGCCAAAAGGACAATTAAATGTCTTGGTAAAAGAAATGAAGATAGAGCTAGAATAATAGAATTTTGCACAATCAACAATTTATTCATTGCAAATACATTTTACAAGAAACATAACTGCAGGCTATACACATCGATTTCACCCGATGGTTTACATAGCAATCAGATCAATTATATCTGTGGAAAGAACAGCTGGAAAAGCTCAATATCAGCTGTGAAAACTAGGTCAGGTGCTGATTGTGGAACAGACCACCAACTGCTCATATTCAGGTTCAAGCTGAAGCTAAGGAAAATCAAATCTACAGGAACCAATATATGACCTTGAGTTATGTAATAATTTTGAAAAGAATTGCTCCTGAGAGCTACATACTATTTGATCATGTGAAGGTACCACAATTTCTCAATTCATTCAATTGTTATAGGATGTTTGGGCTGTTTCCATGTTCTTGCAATGGTGAATAATACTACTATAAATACTGTACAAATCTCTGTGTTTCAGTCCTAATATGCTTTGTGTATATTCTTAAGAATGGAATAGCTGGACTATATGGAATTTCCATGTTGAACATTTTGAAGAAATGCCAAACTGCTTTCTAGAGTGGTTATACCATTTTACAATCCTACCAAAAGTGTAGGAGAGTTCCTATCTCTCCAGGTTCTCTCCAATATTTATTGCTTGCTGTCCTGTTAAACTTTCCCATTGTTACTTGGGTGAGATGGTATCTCCTTGTAGATTTTATTTGCATCTTTCTTATAGCAAGTGATTCTGAGCATTACTTCATATACCTTTTGGGTATCCAAATGTCTTCCTCTGTGAAAAGTCTTTCCATGTCTCTCGCCTATTTTGTAATTGGGTTATCAGTCTTTTTCTTGTGGAGATCCTGCTTTATGCCTAGGTCTCTGATCCATCTTGATTTTTGCATATGATGAGAGGTGTGGATCCTGCTTCAGCTTTCCGCAGGTAACAATCAAGTTCAAACCTACTCTTGAGGTGGATTTTAAACTGAAATAGGATAGACTCAGGGTCATATTTTGATTCTTGTGAACTTCTTTTCATTTTTTTTTCAACCTGAACTTGAACTTGCACATGAGTAATTAATCTGTTCCACTGTCAGCACTTGACCTGGTTCTGACTGCTGATATTGAACTTCTCCAACAATTCTTTCCACAGATACTGTCAATCTGCTTCCTGACTTTCAATTACTTTTTAAACGTCTGGAATTTGGATAACAAATAAAAATAACAGAAGAATATTTGATCCCTTTGAGTGGTGGTGTTGGAGATTAATGCTTGATATCTCTTGGCAATCTTGAACAGCTATCCACATGGTATGAAAAAAGCATAAGGTTAATGACAACACCAGTAGAAGTTCTTACATAGCTAGAAGGGTCAAAGTACTGACTTAGTGTTTCAATTTGGCTAGAAGTTTATTACTATTCTTTATTATTACTTTGTCATTTGATTTTAGCTTCTTAAGCTGTAAACTTTTATTTTTACTTTCATAAGTGTGAAATTACAGAGAGAAGTAGGTATGGAGAAAGGATTGGAGGAAGATTAATCAAAGACCTGCATTATGCAGATGACACAACCTTGCTTGCTGAAATTGAGGAGGACTTGAGGTGCTTACTGCAAAGGAACTAGAACTATAGCCTTCAATATATATTGCATTTAAATTTCCAGGAAAAAAAATATTCACCACTGGACCAGTAGCAGCATTATGGAGAGAAGGATGAAATTGTAAGCTATTTCATCCTGTTTAGATCCACCATCAACTCACTTGGTAATATCTTTCAGGATATCTGCAGATGTACAGCACTGGGAATGTCAGCTGTCAGGGATCTCTCCAACGTCTTGAAGCTGGCGATGGCAGTCTAAAGACTAAGGTGTACCTGATTCAAGAAATAGTTTTTCCAGTCACCTGCTATGCATCTTAGACCTGGACAGTGAGATATGCCTTGGAGAAGGTGCAACCAGAGTGCTCCTGGGAAGGTTTTCGTTTCTTTAGTTGTTCCTCTACTTTTTCAAGCATGATATCTTTTTAAGAACTAGCCTTTCCTAGCAACATGTCCACATTATGTGAGATGAAGTTTCACCATCATTGCCTCTAAGAAGCCTTTTGGTTTCACTGTCTTCAAGACATATTTAATTGTTCTTTTGACAGTTTATGAGATGTTTCATACTCTTATTCAACACCACTCACTGCTGTCAAATCAAAATTGACTCATACCTGGACCTCCATTAGATTTCCAAGGCTGTGAATTGCAAAGGAGGACATTATCTATCTTTATCACCTGGAACTGCTGGGGAATGTGAACTACCAGAGAAGCATGCCTTTGTGCTGCTGCAGTTGTTAGGGGTTGTGGAGTCTAGTACAACTCATAGTAGTCCTATGGACAATCTATCTGAACACCGTCCTATCCCATGCTATCCTCACAATCTATGACACACTCAAGCTCATTGCCATAGTCATAGTGTCAACTTACCTGGTTGAGAGGTTTTCTCTCTTTCTTCATCCCTCCACCTTTTCAAGCATGATGTCCCTGTCTAAGGAATAACCATTCCTAGCAGCATGCCCAAAATATGTAAGATGAAGCTTCCTCATCCTTGCCTTCAAGGAGCACTCTGGTTGCACCTTCTCCAAGACATATCTGTTTGTTCTTTTGGAAGTCCACAAGACCTTCAGTACTCTTCTCCAACACCACAGTTTAAAGGCATTGATTGTTTCATCACTTCCATCAAGTATTCACTGTTTAGCTCTCAAATGCAAAGAAAGTGACTGAAAAGACCTTAATCAGGTGTACTTTTGTCCTCAAACTAACATTATTCTTTTTAATAATTTGGAGAGTTACTCAATTGCAGAATTTCCCAGTTGGCATTCCAATTCCCTATAAACTATGCCACCAGAACTCATTAGGTAAAATAAGAAATCTCATGCTCAAACTAAAATCCATTTCCTAAAGCACAATGTCCTTCAAAAAATATATCCCTTTCAAAAGAAATACAAACATTGTCTTTATGTAGTTTCTGAAAGGTATGTTGTTAAGTTAGATTAAAATTGGCTTTTCTAGTTATTTCCTTAGTCCTTTGTGGTCTCCAGCTACCTTAATTGCAGATATATGATCTTGCAAATTGTCAACAGCTGTGGGATTAAGAAAGTGAGCCCTTTCCTCACTGGACAGCAAAACTTGAGGGAGAATGGAGCAAGATCATCGGGAAAATGAGACCCTGGAGGCGAGACCCTGGTAAAGGTTGTGGGGGGGACTGTGCGACATTGCTGTGGAGAGACTGGCAAGGTGTAATCTTAGGTTTCTTGAATTTTTACTGGCTACAGTTCAAGGATTTGTTTGCCATATGCTTGAGGGAGAAACTGACTTAAAAGTTCTTTGAGACTAATCATGTTGGTTGATTGTGGAAACAAGGTTTTTTGAATTTGTGTTGCTGAACTGAAACCAGGACTTTTACTAATTAAGGAATTGCGTTTTGTTGTGAATCTGGCTTGTACTGCTAGACTAAATTTGGACTTGTATTGTGAGGTGTTCTTTGCCTCTCTCACTCTCCAACCCATTTCCCTATAAACCCCACCCTTACTACCACTACTATGAGTAAATAATGTCAACAATGAATATTGAACCCAGTGATTGGTGGAAATAGGTGCAGGAGCATGGGGGATGACATTTTTGACCTAGAAGTTGTCTGTTTGTTGCTATGGATATTATTGATGGGGACAATTCCCCTTTTTAAAGTCAGCCTTGGTCGTTCCAATATTATATCCATTCCTTTCACATATGTTTTTAAAAAAACTTTTAAATTCATTGTCAGAACTGACTCATCGATGCCTTTCAGATGGCTTTTGGTGATTTGAAATCTCAAAGGAGAAGATTGTCCATATTTCTCCTAATGACTCAGTGGTGGACTCAAAGCATCAGAGAGAAGCTGAGTAAAAAGAGTAAGGGTCCTAGGGACAGCCATATCTGACCAAGTCCACAAAGGGGAGCTGTCCTCTCAACAATACAAAACCCATTTACATGAGATCTAATATGTTCTCCACAATCCTGTACTTCTTTCTATTCATCTCAATACCAATCTTACTACTTCACTGGGTTCATAACCTATTGCAATAGCTTACAGACCACACAGAAACATATTAGGGAAGTCAAGAGGCTGTAATTCAGGTTAGTAGTAGAATAAAATCAGTCAGGACAAAAAAGCTCAGTGAGCTTCCAAAGAAATGCTCACATGTACCTCAGGCTCACAGCTTTAGACCCATGTCATTGTGTTGTTGTGTACCTTTGAGTTAGACCACCAATAGCTGACCACTTAGTGGGTTTTCAGAAGTAGTATGTCGTATAGAAGAAGATTGACCATCCTACTTCTATAGAGAAGGTGGTGAATATGAACTGCATGCCTTCAGAATTTCAATCCTAAGTCATTTGGATCTCATGCCAGGTCTCTGGTTCTGTTTCTGCCACTGCTCTTTATGTAGATCTGGCTGGTGCAAAAAGCTCTAGTCCTGAAAGGCACACACTCCATGCATACTTCTTTGCTGATGGTAAGATTTTAAAACTCTACTACTGAGTCAGCTCAATTTAATTATATTAGCTAATTCATTAAAAAATTATTCCCTGTTCTTGAGTCCTGCATGACATTGTAGGTTAACACACCTTATTTACATATTCCTGCCCATTCACATGGAAAAGTCAAAGGTTAGGGAAACAGTTTTGAACAGTAAATACTTAACACTACAAGGTGCCTCTATGTTACCCATGCAACCCCCTACAGTCTTGAATTTCTTTTTTTATTAAAGTATAATATAAATTTTAAAAGTGCATTTTAAAAAACATGGAGGTTGAGTAATCTTAGTCTGAATGACCAGGCAATGACTTTGTAGTAAAATAATGGTTAAACTAATATGAATAAATGGATTCAACTTCCTGCCGGCAGCTGTCTCTTTCATTCTATCCTCTCCACTTGTAAGATTAACTCATCCATAAAGCTTTCTCTTTTGCAAGGAGAATTGGAAATCTGTGCTTGTGCAGTTGTTAAAATGGCTAAAAACCCAAAAACATTTCCAGATATTTCAAGAAGTTAATGACACTGCATGCAGTTGTTTTTGTTTTTATGTGCCATTGAGTCAAGTACTACTCATAGTGATCCTATGAACAAAAGATCTAAACCTAGTCCTGTCCTGTGCCATCCTAACACATCCTGACACACAAGAGCCCTTTATGATGCTATTGATGTTACATACTTTGTGTTGTCTCTGATAGAGTTTCCATGTGGCAATCTTCCCTGTTGTTGTCTATGCATAGTACAGGCTCTGAACCCTGTTTACTATGGCAGACTTCTCACCCAGTTACCCTTTGAAGGGCTGGAAGCTAATGGTTTCCCTTTTTCCAGCTGTTGTGGATCTGCATCTCTGTCTTGCCTGTAGATGGATAGAAGAGGGTTGGTTTCCTCCAGGGGTTGGCAAAATCTCAGGAGTGTTTCCCAGAATATTTTTTTCAGGGGGAAAAGCGCAAGAGAAGCAAAGTTTAAATAGTGCAGAATCCATGTCTCAGTAAATACCAATGGTTGACTCAGTTAACTCTGTCCTCTCCCAAAGCTAATTGGAATAGAACTATTCACTTCTGATCAGATAAAGGCCCAGGAAAGTGACAAGTTTCCATGTCTCAGTAGTTGCTAACTTTCTGTTCTTTAACTCACTATTTGAGATAGACATTTGAGCCACTCCTTTCACCTTCTTTTAAAATTATTATATGCATTTAATGTTGTAGAATTCCTTTGTTCTTCTTTTTGTCAGATGCTATTGAGTCAATTACAACTCATGAACAACCCCATGAACAACAGATCTGAAACTTGCCATTTCCTATGCTGTTTTCATTATCTCTGATATACTTGAGATTGTTGTTATTGTCAGTGTGTCAGTCTTTCTTTCTGAGTGATCCTTTCCTGATCCTCTCCCTTCCAAACATGATGCCATATTTCAAGGTCTGGTCACTCCTAACAACATATCTGAAGTATGTGAGACCAAGTGTCAAAAGAATTCAAAAAGATTTTTCTAGTCATTAACTCTGACTTTCCCTACATGGGTTGGCAGGAACATGCAATAAGGTGTTAAGACTATTGTGTGATATTAGTAATACTGGCTGGTGTTTTATGCATTTTCTAGGGCCATTTTTCTTTGGAATGATCAGATATATGGATTTTTATCAGACAATTGGCCAAGTAGCTATCTGTCACATTTTTTTGACATAAAGTAGTGAAAAGTGTTAGTTTTGAACCCATTTGTACAAATATCTCAATTGTTATTCCATCAGTCTCTGAAGCCTTGTTTTATGCCAATACCTTCAGTGCATCTTGTGCTTCTTCCTGTAATATCATCATATGCTACTAGGAGAATTGGTTAGACATCAACCAATTATTTTTAAAATGTTTTGCCTATAGAATCCTTCAGTAGTTTGTTACAGTTTGGGGGTTGGGTTTTCCCCCCCTTTACTACTTTCAAATTGAGGAATTCCAACCATATGGTGTTATGGATTTACTTTCATCTCCCAAAAATGTTATTGGGATTTGATTCTCAGTGACCAGGCAGTTATGTAATGATGTAATCATCCCATATACAATCCACCTACTCAAGAAATTATTAGTTGTTACTTTTAGGTGCTATTGAGTAGAAGAAGACTCATAGTGATCCTATGAATAATAGATCTGAATCTTGTCTTATCTTGTGTCATCCTCACCATCTCTGGCATGCTCAAAACCATTGCTACAGTCTTTCTGTCAATCTATCTACTTGAAGATTTTCCTATCTTTCACTGATTCACCATATTTGCTATCCTTCTCCAAAGAATAATCTCTCCTAACAACATGTCCAAAATATGTGATATAAAGCTTCATCATCTTTACCTCCAAGGAACACACTGTTGCACCCTTTCCAATGCATATCTCTTAATTCTTTTATTAGTTCATGGGATATTCAGATCTCTTTTCCATACTACTGATCAAAAGTATCAATAATTCTTCTGTCATGTTTACTTCTTGCCAAACTCTCAAATGTATATCAAGTGATTGAAAAGACCTTTGCCTAAATCAGGGATACCTTAGTCCTCAAACTGACAACATTACTCCTCAACAATTTGGAGAGGTTCCTGATAGCACACTTTCCCAGTACTATATGTCCCATTATCTCCTGACTGTTGGAACCATGGGGGTTGATTGTGGATATGAGTAAGGTGAAGTAATTGACAGTTTCAATAATTTCTCCATCTATGATAATGCTATCTATCAGTCCAGTGGGGAGAATTTTTGCTTTCTTTACTTTCTTGAGACTATATAGTTTAAAATTAAGAAAGATGTTTGTCAGAGTTTTATCCTTTTTCCATACTTATTCAATCTGTATATTGAACAATTTCTTTGAGAAGGTGGACTCTATGAAGGAGAATGTGGCATCAGAATTGGAAAAAGCTTCATCAACAACCAAATTGTGCAGATAACACAACCTTGCTTGTGGAAAGTGAGAAAGCTTGAAGAGCTTGCTGCAACAGATCAAAGAATATAGCCTTCAGTATGGATTGCATCTCAACATCAAGGGATTAGAGTGGAAGGAAATATCATTATTCTTGTCACAGGTTTACTTAAAGTAAGTGGATTTTCCCTATTGTCTGACCTTG
>NW_006400092.1:272949-275933 GCF_000299155.1 Elephantulus edwardii | reverse complement strand
AAATCTCTGTAAATGTTCATGAAAATTAATAAAATATAATTATAATTTTTAAAAAAAATAAAAAAATAAATAAGTAAGTAGAGAGGAGAAATGACCTTAGCGCTACCAAGAAAGAAAAGCCACGAAAATAAATTGTGATTTAAAGTTACTGCTTTGAGAACATCCTAAACCCAAGGAAAAATAAGCCAAGTCATGGGAGGACTACCAAAAATTTTCCAAATCAAAGAGATGATAATCTTCCTTGTGAGAGCAAAACTCTGAATTTTAACTTCTCCAGTTGTCTAACCGTGTGTCTGATTCAGGTCTTTCTGATCACTTGCTGTGCATCTGAAAGCTGAACAATGAATAAGGATGACAGAAGAAGAATTGATGCCTTTGAGCTGTATTATTGGAGAAGAGTGCTGAGCATATCATGGACGGCCAAAAGAACAAGCAAGTATGTCTTGAAGAGTGTGCAGCTGAGTGCTCTTTGGAGTCAAGAATGATGAGGCTTCCCCTCACATCCTTTGGGCATGTTGCTAGGAGGTGCTACTCCCTGGAGAAAGACATGATGCTGGGAAGGGTGGAGGGTCAGTGAAGGAGAGGAATACCCCCAACCAGGTGGATATACACAGTGACTGCTGCAATGAGCTCTTGTGTGTCAGGAAGTGTGAAGATGACACAGGATAGGACAGGGTTCAGATCTGTTGTTCATAGGGTTACTCTTACTCAACTTGATAGCACCTACCAATAACTAACAAAACAAGGAACATAATACACAATTTAAAAAAGAATTAGTTATCACTGAAAACTCTTAGGAAGTACCATATTAACACAAGTCAAAGGTAATTAAGGATAAAGATTAAGCTGAACTGAAGGCATTAGCAAAAAATAAGACATCAAGAATTTATGGACTAGCAATTGACATGTTTCAAGTAACAGGTGCAATGTTGGACCTGCTGCTAGGAAATTTGTCAGCTGTCTGGCTGATTGATGGAAAGAGATTAATATCTGTTTTCATTCCTAAAAAAGGTGACAACAAAATGTGAAATTTATAAAACAATATCTTTGACATCACATGCAAATGCAATATTGCTGAAGATCATCCAAAAATGGCTAGAATTATACATTGACAGGGAACTTCCAGAAATTCAAGTGGGGTTTACAAGAGGCTGTGGATTTTGACTAAAAGTGGGGTATATCAAAAGGATGTATATTTGTGTTTTATTGTCTAAGCAAAGACATTTGACTGTGTGGATCATAACAAACTATGGCTAACACCAAGAAGAATTATAATTCCAGAACACTAAGTTGTGCTCATGAGAAATCTATGCCTATATCAAGAAGCTGTTGTCTGAACAGAGCAAGAGAATACTGTATGGTTTAAAATCAGAAAGGATGTGTGTCAGGGATGTATCCTTTATCCACATCTACTCAATTTGTATACTGCACAAGTAATTCATGAAACTTGACTCTATGAAGAGGAATGTGGCATCTGGATCTGAGAGTCATAAATAACCTGAATTATTCAAATAATAAAACCTTGCTTGCTGAAAGAAAGGAGGACTTTAAACATTTGCTGAAGAAGACCAAGGACAATCTTCAGTATGGATTACATCTCAACATCGAGAAAACAAAGGTCCTTATTGCCTTGGACCTGTCAGCACCACAGGTGTGGCCACTCTTCTGTACCTGAAGTATCGGGGCAAAGAGAAATTGGTTATTTTTATGTTAAGTGTTTGACCTGTGAGCACTCAGAATGATGAGATGGCACAGGATAAAACAGGGTTCAGATCTATTGGTCATAGGATCACTATGAGTCATACTCGACTTGGCAGCACCTAACAACAACTAACAAAACAAGTAACATAATACACAGAGACACTGTACCAAAAAGAATTAGTTAACACTGAAAACTTGAAGTAAGTACCATATGAACACAAGTCAAAGGTAGTTGTGGATAAAGATTAAGCTGCACTGAAGGCATTTGCAAAAAATAAGGCAATCCTGGTGGGAAAAAAAACCCCAAAACAAACATACAGATAAAAAACAAATGTCCTCACCACAGAGCAAACAGTCAACATCATGATAGATAGAGAACAGATTGAATTTGTCAATGATTTTCTCTTGCTTGTATCAACAAACAACATCCTTGATACCAGCAGTCAGGAGATCAGGAGACGCATTGCATCAGGCAAGTCCACTGTCAGGGATTTCTCCAAAATACTTAAGAGCACTGATGTCTGTTTTAACCAATGTACACTTGACGGAGGCCTTGGACTTTTCAAATACCATCTGTACATCTAAGAGTTGGACAATAAATAAGAATTATAGAAGAAATTATGAACTTTAAGTTGTGGTGTTAGAGAAGAGTACTGCATACCCTATGGATTGCCGACAGAATGTCTTGGGGGGGAAAAGCAGTCAGAGTGCTCCCTAGGGACAAAGAAGGAAAAGCTTTGTCTCTCTTGTACATGTTCCTAGGAGAAGCTCTTCCTTGGAAAGGGATATAATGCTTGGAAAGATGGAGAAAAAGTGAAAAAAATGAAGACTCCACCAACGAGATAGATTGACACAGTGACCGTAGCAATGAGCTCAAGTGTGTCAGAGATGATAAGGATGACACACAATAGGATAAGGTTCAGGTCTGTATGTTGTTCGGAGGATAATTATGACCTGTACTTGACAGTGTCTAACAACAATAACAAAGTGGCCTACTAGAAAAAGAGTTGTTCTGTCAACCCAAAGTCATGAGGTTCAAATCCACTAGCTGTCTGTAGGATGGAAATGGACCAGTTATGTGTAATTCCCTACTTGAGAGAATGTAACAACAACTACGACTTAAAGCATAAGGAAACATATTTGTACTGAAGCTACTCATCTGTGGTATTTCTGCTGTAACAATACTAGATAACTAAGTGTTCTTTTCTGTTGGTTTTCCAACTCCAGGTCTTTGTACTTTTCATTTACAGTAGGTTGGGTGTGGCTTTGTTTTTTTTTTTTTG
>NW_006400092.1:266921-272830 GCF_000299155.1 Elephantulus edwardii | reverse complement strand
ATTGTTATAATCTTGTGTCAATCCATATCATGGGTCTTCCTATCCTTTACTGGCTTTCTAGCTTTCCCAGCATAATGTCTTTTTTCAGGGAATGGACACTTCTAACAATTTTCCCAAAGTATCTGAGAGAGAGTTTCCTCATCTTTGCCTCTAATGTGCACTCCAATTGCACTTTGCTCCACGCCAGATTTGTTTGTTATTTTGTAACTCCAAAATATATTTCCTTTTCTTCTCCATCACTATAATTCAAAGACTTCTATTCTTATTCAGTCATTCTTATTAGTTATCCAACTTTCAGATGCACATGAAGGAATTGAAAATACCATGGTATGGATTAGGTACACGTTACTCTTTAACTTCTTTACTCCTCAGCCCTTTGGAGAAGACATTGATATAAAATTTCTCCCATGAAATACATTTTTTTTAATTCTTGACTGCTGTTACCACAGGTGTTAATTGTGAATCCAAGTAAAAGAATATTGTTGAAAAAGTCAACAGAGGTTCTGTTGTCATTGTTATGTGCCAACAACTCATAGTGACCCTGTGTACAACAGCCCTAAACCTTGCTCTATCCTGTGCCAATCTTATTGTTTCTGACACTCCTACCTCCATTATCCCAGTCACTGAATCAATCCATTTCATCAAGGTTCTTCCTCTCTTGCACTATCCCTCCATCATCCCAAGCATGATGTCCCTCTTCAAGGACACGTCTCTCCTTGCAAAATGTTCAAAGTATGTCAGAGGAAGCTTTAGAATCCTTGCCTCCAAGGAGCAGCCTGGTCTCACAGTCTCTAGGACAAACCTGTTTGTTCTCCTAGCAGTCCATGGTATATTCAATACTCTTCTCCAGCACCACAATTAAAAGGTATCAAGTCTCCTTCTATCATCCCTAGTCATTGTCCAGCTTTCTAATGCATAGCAAGTCATTGCAAAGAAAATAAACTGGTCAGGCACCTGTTAGTCTCCAGACTGACACCATTACTCTTCAGTACTTTGGAGAGGTCTCTGACAGCAGATTTTTCTAAAAGCAACTCATCTTTTAATTTCCTGGCTTCTGGTACCAGGAGTGTTGATTGTGGAGCCAAGCAAACTAAAGCTCTTAACAATCTCAAACTCTTCACCATCTATCATGATGCTGCCAATCAGCCTATAGATGAGAATCTTTGTTTTCTTGATATTGAGCATCAATGCTTATCAAAAGCTGCAGTCCTTGACCTTCTGAAGCAAGTGTTTCAGTTCCTCCTCAGTTTCAACTAGCAGGTTTGTGACATCTGCATAACGCACATAATCTGTTCTGCATATAGATTAAAAGGTGTGGAGATAGGAAACATTCCTGGCATATACCCTTCCCAATTTTGAACCATGCAATGTAGAGACTGTAAACTCATTCGAATTTGTGTCAAATACACAGATACAGTTCTAAGGAGAGGGAATCTATTGCAGAAAGACATAAGGTACTGGGACCAAGTAAAATGTTTTATTAAAAATAAAAATTATGTCAAAAGAACCACAAAAATGTCACACAGATGCAAGGTATTACTATTATTAAATAAGCTAGAAGACTTATAATAGAAGGTCACAGTAGGGAAAATGTTAAAAAGGTAAGACAAGTGAAAGATATTTACAAAGAAAAAAGTTAAAGAGAGGTCTAGATAAAAAGTAGGACATTCATATGGAATTATGTTACACTGAATGGGCTACAATACGCTTGAAAAGAAATATAATTAATATATTATCTGGTGTAATAAGAAATACATGCTGCATCTTTATAGTATATCAAATTTATCTCATTGCCATCAAATCAGAATGCACTTATAGCCAAACTTTCAGCAGGTAGGGGGTTTTGGGAGGCTGTAAATGACTTAGGAAGAGATTATCTATCATTCTCCTGTGAAGTAGCTGGTAGATTTGAACTGTCAGAGAAGCACACTTTTAGGTTAGCAGCAAAATTTCCTATGCTAACATAGGTCTTCCTCTATGTTGATATAGTTATGTGACATCAGATAGACTATAACTTATAGCAGCTCTATGAATGATAGCTCTGAAACTCCCCCTATTATGTGCAATCATCCCAAATTTTTATATGCTTGAGTCAATTGTTACAGTGACCATATCAATACATCTTGGTGAAGGTCTCTTCTTCTTTTACACTGACCCTCAAATTTTCCAAACATGATGTCCTTCTCCGAGGGCTAACCCTTCTTAACAATATGCCCAAAGTATGTGAGACCAAGTTTCACCATCCTTTCTTACAAGGAACACATGGCTTACACTTGTTCAAGAAATATCTTGTTCTTTTGGCAGTCCACGGAATATTCGCTACTCTTCTCCAACACCACAATTCAAAGGCAGCAATTCTTCTTCTGTCATCCTTAATCATTTTCCAACCTTCAGTTGTGTAGGAAGTAATGAAAAAACCCATAGCTTGAATCAGGTGAACCTTAATGTTTAAATTGAGGTCTTTGCTCTTCAGTACTTTAGAGACATCTTTGATAGTATATTTTTCCCAATGCAACATGTCTTTTGATATGTTAACTGTTGGTACCATGGGTGTTGATTGTGAATGTAAGGAAGATGAAATTGATGACAGGGTCTATCTTTTCCCCATCTACCATGATGTTACCTATTGGCCAAGTAGAAAGGATTTTGGTTTTCGTTTCCTTTTTTTTATTCTGAAAATTTATTTGGATGTATTTTTCTTCCTTCAAGTGTTTTAATTATTTTTAAATTTCCTACTCGTTTATTTACAAAATTCAAATACATTGTTTTCAAGAACAAATTCTTTCCTTCACCCCTCCATTATGTTGTACAACCCCTGATTAATCTCTTCTCCCCCTGCACATCCTCATCCCTCTACTTCCAACCTCTCCCACCCCTCTTGGATCCTTATACTCATTCTACAATAATAGTTTTATACAATATTTATCCTTCTGGCACTGAATTTGGTTTTCTTGATGGTAAAATGTTATCCATATGGAAGGTGGTAGATTTTGATCTTCTGCAGCTAGTGTTTCAAGTTCCCACCAATTTCAGTGAGTAAGGTTGTGACATCTACATAATGCAGGTTGTTGATGAGTCTTCCTCTGTTCTTGATGCCACATTCTTCTTCATTAAGTCTGACTTTTTGTATAATTTGTTCAGCAACCAGTCTAGATTGTTAAGGAAAAAGGATACAGCTTTGTTGCACACTTTTCTTGACTTTAAGTTCCCCATCTGTGTTCAGACAATTGCCTTTTGGTTTAAGTATGGGTTTTGCAAGAGCTCAATTAAGTGTTCTGATATTTCCATTCTTCTTCATGTTTCTATAATTTGTTATGACTCCTGTAATCAAGTATCAATAACCTGCATTATGCAGATGACACAACCTTGCATGAGGAAAGTGAGGAGGATTTGAAGCACTTGTTGCAGAAGATCAAGGAATGTGGCCTTCAGTATGGATTGCATCTCAGTGTCAGGAAAACAATGATTCTTACCACTGGACTGATAGGCAGTGTATTGATGGATGGAGAGGAGACTGAAACCATCAACAGCTTCATATTGCATGGATCCACAATAAATATCCTTGGTACCAGCAGTTAGGAATGAGACACATTGCACTGGGAAAATCTGCAGTTAGCGTCCTCTCCAAATTAGTGAGGAGTAATGATGTAGTTTGAGGTCTAAGGTGGGTCTGATTCAGGTCATAGTTGTTCCAATTACTAGCTATGCATCCAAGACCTGAACAATAAATAAGGATGGCAGGGGGAAAAAACTGACACCTTTGGGCTCTGGTGTTGGAGAATAGCATCCCATAGATGACAAAAAGAACAAATAGATACGTCTTGGAGAAGGTGTATTCAAAATGCTCTTTGGAGGTGAGACTGATGAAACTTCCCCTCACAAATGATGCCAGGAGGTGCTATTCCTTGGAGAAGGACATGATGCTGGGAAGGGTGGAGGGTCTGAAAAGGAAAGGAAAACCCTCAAAGAGATGGATTGACACAGTGATTGTTGCATTAGGCTCTTGGTGTCAGGAAGTTTGAGGATGGTGCAGGATAAAACAGGGTTCAGATCTTCTGTTCACAAGATTGCTATGAGTTGTACTCAACTCAATGGCACCTAACAACAATAACAACAACAATAGTCAAATTTCTTTGCATAGTTGTTTTTGTTAGTAAAACATAAATAGATATCCTTCTGGTATTCTTTGCATCCACTACAATCCATCTAACAGCAATGATATCCCTCATGCCATGCCCTCTTTTTAGTTCAGCTTGAACTTTTGGAAGTTATCTGTCTGTGTACTGTTTTAGCCATCCTTAGATAATCTTCAGATGCCTGTATCATCCTTCAGTATCGCAATTTGAGGCTTGACTTTGTTTTTCAGTGCTTTCAGCTTTGCAAATGCCAACTGAGTTGTTTTGCTTTTTTATTTTCTTATTCTAGCTCTTTGAACACTTTTTTATAGTACTTGACATTATCTTCTCAAGTTGCCCTTAAAAATCTATTCAGCTCTTTTATTTTGGCATTTCTTCCTTTTGTTTTGAATTCTCATCTCCCTAGAGCCATTTTCTGTCTCTTCTGACATTTGTTTTGTTCATTTTTTTCTTCCTGGTCTTTGTAAAGAAAAATTCTGGTGGAATAGACTCAAAGTTTAGTTTTGGGTCTTGTGGCCTTGTTTGAGTTTTCTTCAGTATCAGTTTTGAAAGAGCAAAAAAGGGTTAATAAAGAAACAGTCTGAACACAGATGTCTCTTTGGCCTTCCTCAGTCCGGATGGGGAGTGGGAGAGGAATGTGTCCTTGAGTCTGCAAACAGATGGAGACCTTGGACGTTTGCACATGAGGTCCGAGAATATTCCTCTTTCCAAGGCATAGTCTTATTCCTTCTGGTAAACAGAAATATGGAAGCAAGAAAGATTCTGTGAAAATATTCTGTGCTAAGCAAGTCCAAGCTAGTCTAGTTTCTGGTAAATTAAGTTTTCTCCAAATCATGAGTGTTTGCATGTAGACTGTTTCTGGATGATTATAAAATAATAAACGAGGCAGGCCTGAGGGTCTGCAGTTTTTGTCCTGTTTGTGTGAGTGTGTGTTTCTTTGCTGCAGTCCTGTCTTGGCTTCTGTGTGTGTATGTCTCTTTATGTTCATTTTCTCCCAGGAAAAAGGGTTGTGGATTGCAACAATTTAAAATTTTCATATGAGTAATTAATGACATGTCCCGCAGTCAGCACCCAGCCAGGTCTTGATTGCTAATATTGAGCTTCTCCAACAATCTATTTTCCACAGAGATAGTCAATCTTATCTTTAAAATAAGGGCTATATGTAGATTTACCATTTGTTTGTGTAATATCATATATATATATATATGTGTGAGTTCTTTTGGAAGGTTGCTATGTAAACAACTTGTATTTGAACTTTAAAGAGTCTCTGTGTCATACTGTGTTATGTGTTGTACTGCTAATTAAAAGATCAGAAGTTTTAATGTAGTGTGTACTCCAAAGAAGAAAGATGAGATAGTCTCCTCCTGAAAAGATTTCCAGCACTGGAAACATAATAGCGGCTCTTAAGACTTGACTTAGTGCCAGTTTTTGTTTTTTTTTCATTTAAAATTTAAACAATGATTACTAAGAAGGTGAAAAAGTTATTTCATTCTGTGTTGTTAGGTACTACTAAGTCAACTAAGACTCATAGCTAAACTTTGAACAAGGGATTTGAACCCTGCCTTGTCCAATGCTATTCTTATGATCTGATTACCCAAAACCATTGTTACAGTCACTTTGTTAATCCATCTTATTGAGGGTTTTCCTCTTTTTTCACTGACTATAAAAAAGAACAAATTCAAACCTAGAGTTGCTGTAATCCAGGATGCTTTGGGCAGAATATTAAGTGATCCAGGAAGTATTAAAAGAAGATGGAAGGAATATACTGAGTCA
>NW_006400092.1:256330-265379 GCF_000299155.1 Elephantulus edwardii | reverse complement strand
AACAACAACAACAACAACAACAACAATAAAAAGAACAAGGGTCATGTGAGGATGACCATATCTGACCTTCATCAAATTTACCAAGGGAAACTATCCTTGTTAACAACATCAACAACACAAACTCCTTTTCTACGAGGTCAGACATGTCTCTCGTATTCCTATACCTCTTTCTACTCCTTACAACACCAATCTTACTGCTTTACTGGGTCCCAAATCTGACAGTATAACTCATAGACAACAAAGAACCATGTTGGGGAAGTAAAAAAATTTAGTAGCAGAATACAGTCAGGACACATTCTGAAATGTACTTACAGGCACCTTAGCCTTGAGCCTCATGTCTTTAGGCCAGTGTTACAAAGTTCTCAATCCTGTTAATATTGACGCTCTCTCCTAGAAGTCTTTCAACAAACTTGAGCAAAAGGCTCTTAGCTCTGGTTCAGTGGCATAGCAGTCCCAAGGTCTGCTCCATCTCATGTCAGGTTTCGGATGCTATGGCTGTTGCTCCCATAGGTCCTAGAGTGCTGGCACAGAATTTCTGGTCCTGAAGAACTCATTACATTCTCTTGCTGCTTCTTTGCTGTCATTGAGATTTATCTTTTTCTATGGTTGAATCCACTCAATTTAATGTTGAGACTAGCCAGTCGCCTTGTGATTTGGGTAGAGAAGCCAATCCCCTTGTGGTTAGGGCTAACATGCCCTATTCACATATTCCCACCAATCCACATTCTTGTTGTTATGTGCCATCAAGTCACCTGTGACCCGTAGTGATCCTATGTACACAGAAGCTCTGAACCCTGCCCTGTCCTGAGTCAGAGTCACTAATTCCAACACATCAACTCCCATTGCCTCAGTCACTGTATAAATCCATCTCCTCTGGGGTCTTCCTTTCCTGTTCTGTCCCTCCATCCTTCTAAATGTGATGTTTTTCTCCAAGGACTGGTCTCTCTTGACCACATGCCCAAAGAATGTGAGACAGAACTTCAAAATCTTAGCCTCCATAGAGAGACTTGGTTTCACCCTCTTCAGGACTGACCCATCCACAAAGCAAAGTAAAATTCAATGGCAATGCACTGTACATTATGCCCTCTTTTCTTAGTTTCCTCAAACCCCAATGTCAGTTGTGTTTTATAACAGTGGCATTATGCAGTATTTTTCCTTTTGTGACTGAGATATTTCACTCAGTATAGAAACAGATGAGGGGAAGAATTGCTTAAAATAAATATATGGTTAGGTATTATTTGCATGACAAAAGTCCAGAATAAGATCTGCATAGTAATGTGAACCTGTTGGGGGGTGGAATTGTACAACAGTGAAAGAATGTTTTGTTGTTTTTTTTTTTTTCTAAAGAGAAAAGCGAACTGGGTGGTGGTGGGATGGGAAGGGAGGAAAATGGGCAACAGAGAGTGAATGGAAATTAAATAAAAGAAATATGAAAAGAAAAATATGAAAAGAAAAAAGTCTCTGTGAACATGATCCTTAATGATCACAAACTGTAGCAAGAACTGTTTGAACCTAAATATCTCAATAAAGTGTGTGCCATTTATTTAAAAAAAAATTCAATGGCTAGGAAAGCCATATTGAACACTAAGTCTTAATATCACAGTGACTCTCTTCCCTTTCATGCTTAATTTCCCTTTCCAAAGACTGGCTCCTCTTAACAACCTGCCTAAAATATGTGATATGTAATGAAATCCTTACTCTAAGGACCACCTAGATTGCACTTTCTCCAGCACCTGTTTGTTCTTTGGCAGTCTGTATGATATTCAGTACTCTTCTCCAACACAACAGCTCAAAAACATCAATTCTTTTTCTTTAATCCTTATTCAATGTCCAACTTTTAGATGTATAGCAAGTAATTGAATAGACTATGACTTGAATCAAGAACACCTTCATCTTTAATCTGATTTTCCCAATGTAATAAATATTTTTATTTCTTGACTGCTGATACCAAGGGTGTTTGTTAATTGTGGACCCAAGAAAGAGTTTGTTCTAGTTTGGAAAAATAAGGACATGATTATTTAAGACTTAACTGCTCAGTTAAAAATGAAGGAATCTGGCCTGTCTTGTAAAAATGGATATTTCATTATTCGTGTATTATTTTTAATGTTTTATCATAACTATTTTAAAGTATTTGTCAAATGTTTCCTACATCTCTGTCACTTCAACATTGTCTTCCGATGAGTTTTTTGCTGTGCATTTCAAAATTTTCATTTTACTTCTTTGATAATTTCTGATTGTGTTCTGGACTTTTTGATTAATATTTTATTAAGATATTCTAGATTTTGTTTAAATTCATAAAAATGTTTTTGTTATGGTGCAACCACTGTGGAAAGCGATGTGACGCTTTCTCAAAAAGTTGCAAATAGAGATACCATTTGACCCAGTAATTCCACTACTGGGAATATACCCTAAAGAGACCATAAATGGCTCCCAAGTAGATTATATGCATACCCATGTTTATTGCGGCTTTGTTTACAATAGCAAGGAGTTGGAAACAACCTAAATGCCCATCACAAATGAACGGGTAGAGAAGCTGTGGTATATTCGCACAATGGAATATTATGCTGCATTGAAAAACAAGGAACTCATGCAATATTATTCAAAATGGGTGACCCTGGAGGACATTATGCTGAGTGAGGTATCTCAGTCACAGAGGGACAAATGCTATATGGTGCCACTGTTGTAGAATGAGGCTGACATCGGGATGGGGGTAAGACTGAGAAAAACTGGATGAAATATGTTTATGGCATTGAAGTCTTTGGGGGAGAGAATATTTTAAATTTTAGGGCATTATGTGTATCGTAAAAGTACAGAATGAAGGTTGCAGAGTGGATTATATTTGGGGTTGGGGGATGTGTGTGTGGGATTGCGTAACAATGAGGGAGTTTTAATTTTGATTTTGAAGGAGAGGAGCAAACGGGGGTTGGGGGTTGGGTCGGGGAGATGGGTGCAACAATGAATGAATGGAATTCCAAAATCTCTGTAGATGTTCATTGAAATGAAAAATAAAGAAACTAAAAAAATGTTTTTGCTTTTGTTTAGGGAGCTCTTCTTGTACAGTCTGTATGGAGTTGCACCACTAACTCAAAGTCCACACTTCCAGTAGTTTGAATTTATAAGAAAAAGATGAGCAAGCTCTTCATGAGCAATTTATAGCCTTGAGAACCCACTGGAGTACTGTTGTTGTTATGTGCCATCGAGTCGCTCGTGACTCATAGCGACCCTATATACAACCGCTCTAAACTCTGCTCTGTCTTGCGCCAATCTCATTGTCTCCGACACACTCATCCCAATTGCCCCAGTCATCGAATCAATCCACCTCCCAGAGGGCCTTCCCCTCCTGCGCTGTCCCTCCACCCTACCAAGCATGATGTCCTTCTCCAAGGATTTGTCCCTCCTTACAACATGACCAAAGTATGTCAGAAGAAGTCTCAGAATCCTTGCCTCCAAGGAGCAGCCCGGTTGAATCTGTTTGTTTTCTTAGCAGTCCATTTTACTCTCAGCACTCTTCTCTAATACCAAAGCTCAAAAGCATCAATTCTCCTTCTATCCTCCCTGGTCATTGTCCAGGTCTCTGATGCATAACAAGTGATTGCAAAGACTATGGCCTGTACCAGATGCACCTTAGTTTCCAGAGACACACAGTTGCTCTTGAGTACTTTAGAGAGGTCCTTAACAGCAGACTTTCCCATCACAATATGTCTTTTAATTTCCTGGCTGCTGGTGCGAAGAGTGTTGATTGTGGAGCCAAGCAGACTAAAGCTGTGAACAATCTCAATCTCTTCACCATCCATCCTGATGCTGCCAATTGGTCCAGTGGTGAGAATCTTTGTCTTCTTGACATTGAGCCTCAATCCATATTGAAGGCTGCAGTCCCTGACCCTCAGCAGCAAGCGCTTCAGGTCCTCCTGAGGTTCAGCAAGCAGGGTTAGTATGAGTAATTTTAGATTCGACAGTAATGAATGTTTTTTTCTTGCTTTGAGTGGATCATCTTTCTGGTTAGGTTCAAGATCTTTTGTGGACTTCGCTCACTGTTAGTTCAGTTTCCAAAGCCTTTTCATATGCACAAGCTAGTAGTCAGAACTTGAGCAGTGAACTGTTCATTAGTTCAATTTACAAAACAAATTATTTGTTAATTAGAAACACGCTTCTATATGGAGGATGAGGCTTCCACAAATCCTGGAATTTTTGAGAATTTTAAGAGGTGTCTTCGCCGCTTGCTTGCTTTGACAAAATATACAAATTGAGTGGTTTTAAAAATCAGGAATTTCTTTACTCTCAGTTCTAGAGGCTAGAAATCCAAATCAAGATATTGCTATGTAAATTTCTGAGGATTTAGAAATAGGTTTTGTCCTAGACCTACTTCCTAGTTTTTGTACTGTGAGTTATTTTCAACATTCCTATCCTGCTTATAGATGGACCTTCATGTAGTGTCTTCTTCCTATGCATAATTCTCTGTGTCTATTCTTTTTTTATAATCATCACTCAGAAGGATTAAAAACTAGAATCCACTTTATATTTACCTAATGATATTGCAAAGAAACACCTTGTTTTTTTCAAATAAGGTCACTTTCTTAGGTACAAGACTTTAGCCTATGTCTTGAGGGATACAATTAGATAGCTAACAGGATCCTTTTTCAAAGTTTTCTCCCCTTTGGCCATATTTCTAACACTTTTTGGTCCATACTGTTGTTGTTGTTTTTAAGTGCTGCAGTGTTGACTATGACCCATATCAACTCTATGAACAGCAGATCTGTACCCTGCCCTGTGCCATTCTCATCTCTTATATACTTGAGGCCATTGTTGTGTTAATCCATCTCTTTAAAGGTCTTTTTTTCACAGTGACCCTCCCCTTTTCTAAGCGTGATGTCTGTATTTTCCACCTTTCTAAGCATCATGTCTATAAAAAGAGCAAGAGCTGTGTGGTGACAACCATACCATATCTGACTTTTACCAACTTCACAGAGGGGAATTATCCCTATCAGCAATAGCTACAATGCAAAACAAATTCCCATGAGGTGAGACATGCCCCCAGTCTCCTGTTCCTCTTTCTACTCATCTCAACACCGATATTACTGCATTACTGGGTCAAAAATCCAATGCAATAGCTCACAGACCACACAAAGCTATATCTGAGAAGTTAAAAAGCTGTAATTCAGGTTAGGAGCAGAATACAATCATTCAATCAAGAGAGCTTTGGAAATGTGCTCCAAAGCACTTCAGCCTTGAGCAGCTTTAGACTAGTGTTACCAAGCTCTCCATCCTGGCAATTATGACTCTCCACCCACAACTCTCAAGTTCTCCAACAAATTTAGGCAAAAGAGATCTAAGACAGAGAAATACTGAGTGTAAGGGGGTGGTGAGAAGAGTTTATAAGGGTTACTTAGGAACTAAAGGGTAGGGAGGGTGTTTCATATGATTTATCATATGAAATTCCTGGAATAATCTATAGGACCCATTGGATTTCTTTACCAGAAGGATTAGAATGTTTTAGGGAGAGTCAATGGGGACTAGAGGTCTCTTTTTTAGTAAAGAGTAAATCGGAGATTTGAAATCATGAAGGACATCGGAGGGAATTAGATACTGCTTTTGGGCAAGAATGGGTGTGATAACTGGAAGGAAATTTTATGGTGGGTGAGATGCTCGCCAATGGAGAGATTATAGATGCCGCATACTTTGGGTGAGATTGGAAAAGGGCCACAGGACAAATGAAGTGCTAAATCTTGGGGATGAGGTAAGGAAGCCTAAGAAGGAGGAAGAGGTGAAAGAAATTTGGGCAGATCCCAGAAAGAAAGAGGAGTGCACATAATTTAGTGAGTACATCTTGTATTAAAAGGGGAGTGAGGTAAGTATGAAATGACCAAGAAGTATGTAAATGTAGAGTCAGCTAAGAAACTATGCCATCAACTTCCACAATACCTGATGGCTGGAATTATCAACAAGGATAGAACAAAGTGTTTAAGAAGAGTAGAATAAGCTGTTCCTGTAGCAATAAGAAAGAAAAAAAAAATGGACCTACCTTCTACAAAGATGGCAATCCAGGGTTCCACATACATGATGGTAATAGAAGTGCTGGTAACTGTGTTTAGTCAATCTTTGGTGGTGGCAAGACCAACCAGGTCTGACAAGGAGTAAGCTACGGATAAGGAAGGGACTGGAAATTTACCAAGTGTAGTATGCTTGCAGTCAGACTTCTAACGTGGTCCTCCACACTTTGGGAACTGGTTAGTAGAGGGGCACTTGGAGCAACACTGTGAAACCTACTGTCCCTCTTGTTTGTCCTTGAAGCAAGTACCAGGAATAAACCAGAGAGCTCCTTTATCCACTGGCAGAGTAGCTGTATTAGCCAGACACTTTCCCTGGTCATTAGGATTGCCATCTCAATTGCTTGGGCAAGCACTTGGTCTTTGGTTTAGGGCCTTTTTTGATGATACCTCCTCTCTATTATTTAAGAACCTAAAGGTTAGATAGCTTTAGGAGAACTCCCTGTAGAGTTTTAGCGACATTTTCAAGTCTTTGGTTATTATTATTATTATTATTATTATTTTTTAAAATATTGGGAACAGATTGTGAAATGTAATGCATATTGAGGGCTATCTGGCCTTCAGGGCTGGTAGGGTCAAAAGCTGTAAACCTTGTAAGCCCTTCAGTAAAGCTATTTTCCAATTACTATTCCTTCTTCATTATTTCTAATTTTTGCATCTCAGTTATCATTAATACATCTTGATTTTATGTTCTACCACTTTCAGACTGCAAGATTTGCTAGATGTAGGGACATATAATTGAATAAAGTCATAGTAACATACAAAGAATAACATCCTAGAACTCACAACATTGTATTTCAGGATAGAAGTTGAAACTGACCTTTTGTTTACTAATTAAGAAATTAATTAGGGGGAAAAAACTTAGAAAAGAGTATGTTAGGATTGTATTCTCTCTCCATACCTATTTAATCTGTATGCTGAGCAAATTATTCTAGAAGCTGGTCTCCATGAAGAAGAATGTGGCATCAAGATCAGAGGAAGGCTCATCAATAATCTGTAGTATGCAGATGACACAACCTTACTTGCTGAAAGTGAGGAGGACTTGAAGCAATTATAGAAGACCAAAGAATACAACATTCAATATGGAATACATCTCAATATCAAGAAAACAAAATTCTTACCATGGGACTGATCGGCAACACCATGACACATGGAGAAAAGATTTATACTGTCAATAATTACGTTTTACATGGATTGTGAACAACATCCTTAGTGCCAGCAGTCAGGAAATCAGGCGACGTATTGCACTGGGAAAGTCTGCAGTCAGGAACCTCTCCAAATTATTGAGGAGCAATGTTGTCAGTTTGAGGAATAAAGTGCTTCTGATTCAGAGCTTGCTCTTTCTGATCACTTCCTATGCATCTGAGAACTGAACTATGAATAAGGATGACAGTCGAAGAATTAATGCCTTTGAGCTGTGCTGTTGGAGAAGAGTACTGAATATCCCATTAATGAACAAAAAAGTATGGCTTGGAGAAAGTGCAGCCAGAGTGCTCTTTGGAAGCAAAGATGATAAAACGTTACCTCATATACTTCAGGCATGATGCTCAGAAAGGCAGAGGGTCGGTGAAGCAAAAGAAGACCCTCAACCATGTGAATTGACACAGTAATTGCTATTAATGGGCTCTAGTGTGTCAGGAAGTGTGAGGATGGAACAGGATTGGACAGAGGTCAATTCTGTTGTTTATATGGTTGCTATGGTTTGTACTCGACTTGATGTCACCTAACAAAAACAGCAACGGAGGCAAACATTAATCAGTTTCGTTACTATTTCTTGGTACTCGCAGATTTATTTGGGTAGGGCCAGAAGGTCAGTAAAATCGAATCCCTTTTATTTCAAACTTGTATATGTGTTATCTGTTTTGTTTTTTTTAACAACTGACTTATTGGTAAGAAATAACACTGCCAATGAAAAGGTGGTGTTGTTAAGTGTCATTGAGATGACTACAACCATAGTGACATTATGAACAGTAGATCCAAACCTTGACCTACTTTTGCCATCCTCATGCTCTTTGAGATGTACAAGATTGGTGTTGTTTATAAAGTGTTCTCAGGAACTCTGCGCGTGGTGTCACCTCCTTCCTATATCGACACACATCCTGTGTTATAACGTTTGAACTGTGCTGCCGTTTCATATCAAAGAAACCTGGAAACAATATGTGCGAGCACCTACTTTTAGCACATTTATTGAAGATGACAGCTTATCCAACCTTCCATTTAAAGTTGTATGAATTTAAAAAAATTGTGACCAATAATTGTCTCAGAAGGACCTGCTTTGCTTGCAGATTTTCAATTCCTTCCTTCCCCCACTCTTATTTTTTAAAATTTTTTTACACAGCATGCATAACAAACTTTCTTGATTGTTTGAAACTGCAGTGGTTACAGGATTATTGGGGGTTTTTTTGTTGTTTTTTTTTTTCTTAACCCCCACAACACAACTCATGAGAAACTATACAGTTAATCAACCTGGGCAGCGTCCAACCAGGACAGCTTACTCAGGTACACTAGTAGATCTTATGCTGTGCACATACCTTCTTGGTTGTGCACATGTCTACTTAGCTGTACAAGTTCAGTCTTAGTGGTGAATACCATTTCCTGGTTATACATGCTTCTCTGCCTTTGACCTCCCTGTTTTCTGTCTTTCTGCTGCATAACCAGCTTATAACCAGTATATTGGCTTGCTTAAGTTACTACTGTCCCACCACCAGCCCTACCACTGACAACATTTAAGGGTTCTTTTCTACTGGGCCCATCCTAGGCAATTTAATATTTTCAGTGTTATAACTTTTTTGAAAAAAATTCTTTTAAAATTTCTTGCAATTAAATTTGTTTTAAAATTTTACACTGATTTACCTTCAAACTTTGTGTGCATTGCCCCTCATACTGGATCCCCCCTACCTCCTCCACCCTCCACCTTCCACACTGGATCCCTCCTACCTCCTCCACCCTCCACCTTCCACACTGGATCCCCCCTACCTCCTCCACTCTCCCTCTTCCACACTGGA
>NW_006400092.1:235382-255939 GCF_000299155.1 Elephantulus edwardii | reverse complement strand
CCTCCTCCCCCCTCCCTCTTTCAGCCATGAAACCATGCAACTCCATGTTTCTTAAGTGAAATTGAAACTCTCTTAGGATGTTTCTTCTTCTCCTCTCTTTCTCCTCTATGAAGGTAGTTGTTTATATGAACGAATAAAAAAAATTCAAAGCAAAGCTTTCTGTTGTCCAGTAACTTTTAACTCTTAACGATCCTCTTTAGGTCCCAGTCTTTTGTCTGTATAGAAGGAGATTGCCCATTTTTCTCCTACCAAGCAGCTGGTAATTTGAACTGTTGACCTTTCTGGTCACAGTCCAACATGTCACAGCATTCTCAGGGATTTTTTGTTTTTGTTTTTTTTTTTTTTTACAGGACAGTTAACCAATTTATTCCTCTTCTCACTTTTTTTTAAATTTTTTATTTTTTTTTAATTTTCCCCCTCTCTTCTCAATGTCAACTATAATTTATTATGATCCATCAGACACACCTTAGTCTCCAGAGAGACACCATTGCTCTTGAGTACTTTAGAGAGGTCCCTAACAGCATACTTTCCCGTCGAAATATGTTTTTTGATTTCCTGGCTGCTGGTGCCAAGAGTGTTGACCATGAAGCTGAGCAAACTGAAGCTGAGAACAATCTCAATCTCTTTGCCATCCATCCTGATGCTACCAATTGGTCCAGTGGTGAGAATCTTTGTCTTCTTGACATTGAGCTTCAGTCCATACTGAAGGCGGCCGTCCTTGACCCTTTGCAGCAAGTGCATGAGGTCCTCCTCAGTTTCGGCAAGCAGGATTGTGACATCTGCATAACGCGGATTGTTACTAGATCTTCCACCAATCCTGACGCCACACTTCTCCTCATAGAGCCCAGCCTCTCGGATAATCTGCTCTGCATACTGGTTGAAAAGGTATGGAGATAGGACACATCCCTGGCGTACACCCTTCCCAATTTTGAACCATGCAGTGTTACCCTGTTCTGTTCTGACGACTGCCTCTTGGTTCAAGTATAGGTTTTGCATTAGCACAATTAAGTGTTCTGGGATTCCCATTCTTCTCAGAGTCAGCCACAGTTTTTTATGATTCACACAGTCAAATGCCTTTGCATAATCAATGAAACACAGATAGACATTCTTCTGGTATTCTCTGCTTTCAGCTAAGATCCATCTAACATCAGCTACAATATCCCTAGCACCGCAACCGCTTCAAAATTCAGCCTGGACTTCCGGCAGCTCTCTGCTGATGTGCTGTTACAGTCATTTTTGGATAATCTTCAGTAGAATCTTGTTTGCATGTAAAATCAATGATATTGTTTTGTAGTTTCCGCACTCAGTTGGGTCACCCTTCTTTGGAATGGGAACAAATATAGATCTCTTCCAGTCAGTTGACCAAGTGGTTGTTCTCCAGATTTCTTGGCACAACTTGGTGAGCACATCCAGGGCTGCATCCTTTAGTTGATACAGGCTATGGTCTTTGCAATCACTTGTTATGCATCAGAGAGTTGGACAATCACTAGGGAGGATAGAAGGAGAATTGACGCGTTTGAGCTGTGGTGCTGGAGAAGAGTATTGAATGTACCCTGGACTAGCAAGAAAACAGATTCAGCCTGGAGAGGGTTAAACCAGGCTACTCCTTGGAGGCAAGGATTCTGGGGCTTCATCTGACATATTTTGGACATGTTGTAAGGAGAGACAGGTCCTTGGAGAGGGACATCATGCTTGGGAAGGTGGAGGGACAGAGCAGGAGGGGAAGACCCTCTATGAGGTGGATTGATTCAGTGACTGGGGTAATCGGGATCGGTGTGTCAGAGGCAATGCGATTCGCCCAGGGTAGAGAGGGTTTAGGGCTGTTGTATATAGGGTCACTATGAGTCGCAAACGACTCCACGGCACATAACAACAACTCATATAGTCTAATGTCTTTGCATAGTCAATAAAACAAAGACATCCTTCTGGTATTCTCTCTTTCAACCAAGAGCCATCTGACATCAACAGTGATTTCTCATGCCACAGCCTCTTCTGAAATCAGCTTGAATTTTGGCGGTTCCTTGACAATGTATTGTTCCAGGCATTCTCTTAAAATATTCAGCAAGATTTTGCTTGTACATGTTACTAATCATTGATTCTGTTGGATCACTTTTTTTGTTTGTTTTAGAAATGGGAACAAATATGGATCTCTTACAGTCATTTGGCCACAGAGCTGTGTGTTGACTTTCTTGGCACTGCCTGATGATTATGTTCAGGACTGCATCTGTTTGTTGAAATATGTAAATTGAGATTCCATCAATTCTTGGGCCTTCTGTTTTACCAAATGCCTTCAGTACGGCTTGAAAGCCTTCCTTTGTTATCATTGCTTCTTGATCATATACTACATCCTGAGATGGTTCCACGTCAGCCACTTCTTCTTGGTAGAGTGACTCTGTGTATTTCTTCCATCTTCCTTTGATAATTTTTCCATTTACATTTTCTATACATTTTCTTCTGTTTATGGTTTCTATAAACATTTTCTGCTTCATGGGAAAATGTTTTCAGGATAAACTAAATTCTGTCAAAATGAAACTATTAACATGAACATTTATGAAATGGTAGGTCAATTGCCCCCTCTAGTGAAAAAAATAGGAATTAAATAAAAAGTAAAATTTGAATGATTACTATTCAACATCACTTGTAATCATCAATAAGAAATTGCACTGCAATCCTGAAGGCATGTTGTTCAAATCCACCATCTGCTCTGCAGGAGCAATCTCTTCCCATGGGATTATCGACCTCTGAAAACCCACGCAGGGAGTGGGGGTGGGGTGGAATCAGCTGTGGGTGAGCTGTGAGTTGGTTCTGACTCAATGGTACAAAACAACATCAAGAAAAGGAAACTAGTTTCTTTCTTAAATACCTTGCCATAGTCTGAAATTGACACTTTGTACTACCTTGACAGCAAGAATTGTCTTTTACAACTAAATAAAAGACTTCTATTTTATTTTATTTAATTTTTATACAGACTTATTTACAACGTTTGAATACATTGTTTTTCACACTGGATCTTTTCGATTTCCTTCTCCTCCCACCAATCAAATTGTGCGACCCTATGATTAGCCATCATCCCACCCATCCTCACCCCTCTCCTTCCACCCCTCCCCCCTTGGATCTTCACACTTATTAAAAAATAATGGGTTTCTGCAGTGTTTGTCCTTGTGGGACTGACACAGTCACTCAGCATAATACTATCCCTGTGCACATCAAATTTTTTTCCATCAGGGTGAAAAGAAAACCTACCTGCTGGGAACAAACATTTGGGAATACCATCTCAGACAAGAGTCTTACAACAAAAGTTTACAGAATACTCCTGGGCCTCCACAAGAAAAAGACTGATAACTCAATTACAAAACGGGCAAAAGACATGGAGAGATTTTTCACAGAGAAAGATATTAAAAAAGACAACAGACACATGAAGAAATGTTCAAAATTTCTGGCAATAAGAGAGATGCAAAGCAAAACCACAATGAGAGACCATCTCACTCAAAGTAAGAGTGGCAAAGTTAACAAGACAAGTTTAACAACTAACAAATGTTGGAGAGGATATGGCGAGATAGGAACTCTTATAAATTATTGATGGGATTGTAAAATGCTACAACCACTCTGGAAGGCAGTTAGGCACTTCCTCAAAAAGCTGAACATAGAAATTCCATATGACCCAGCTATTCCATTGCTTGGAATATACCTTAAGAAAATGAGAACTGAGGCTGAAATGGAGACTTATACACCAATGTTCATAGCAGCATTACTCACCATCGCAAGAATATGGAAACAGCCCAAATGTCCAACCACAATTGAATGGCTTGAGAAATTATGGTACATTCACATGATGGAATAGTATTCAGCATGCAAAAGTAACAATTTTGCAAATTGTTACCTAACTTGGGAAGTTGCTGCCGGTTTCTTCTGCTGCGGGCAGTATCTCTTGAGTTTAGGAGTCTGTAAGTCCAATGGATCTTGGCTGAAAGAAAGGAATACCAGAGGAACGTCTATCTGTGTTTCATTGACTGTGCAAAGGCATTTGACTTGTGTGGATCACAACAAGCTGTGAATGACTCTGAGAAGAATGGGAATCCCAGAACACTTGATCATGCTTATGCAAAACCTATACTTGGACCAGGAGGCAGTTGTCAGAATATAGCAGGGAAAACATGGCATGATTCAAAATTGGGAAGGGTGTACGCCAGGGATGTGTCCTATTTCCATACCTTTTCAACCTGTATGCACCACAGAGGTTAGTCTCTATGAGGAGAAACGTAGCATCAGGATTGGAGAAAGACACATCAATAATCTGTGCTATGTAGAAGACATAATACTGCTTGCTGAAACTGAAGAGGACCTGAGGCACTTTCAGTCAAGGACTGAAGCTTTCAATATGGATTGAGGCTCAACATCAAAAAAACAAAGATTCTCACCACTGGGCCACTTGGCATCATCATGAGAGCTGGTAAATAATAATAGCTTTAGTTTGCTTGGCTCCACAGTCAACCTGGTACCAGAAGCCAGGGAATTAAAAGATTTAATTGCATTGGAAAAGTCTGCTGTCAGAGACCTCTCCAAGGTACCAAGGAGCTACGATGTCAGTCTGGAGACTAAGGTGTGCCTGATACAGGCCATGATATTTGCCATTACTTGCTATGCTTCAAAGAGCTGGACAATGACTAGGGATGATAGAATGAGAATTGATGCCTTTGAGCTGTGGTGCTGTAGAAGAGTATTGAATATAATAACATGGACTGCTAGGAGAACAAATAAGTTCGTCCTGGAGAGAGTGAAGCCAGGCTGCTCTTTGGAGGCAAGGATTCTGAAACTTTATCTGATATACTTTGGACATGTTGCAAGATGGGATCAGTCCTTGGAGAGGGACATTATGCTTAGGAGGGTGAAGGGACTGTGCAGGAATAGAAGACCCTCGAAAGATGGATTTATTCAGTGACTGGGGTAATGGTGGTAAGTGTGTCAGAGACAATAAATTGGCAGAAGATAGCACAGAAGAAGGGTTTAGGGCTGTTGTACATAGGGTCACTATGAGTTGCAGGTTACTCGATGGCACATAAGGACATCAACCCTGCAATCTATAGCTAAGAATGACTAATTTTTGATACAGAGAGGGTGCAAAAGTATCTCTTCTGGGAACAAGGAATTAGGACCAATAGTCAGAAAATATGGGCCTGGTGGCATAAATAAGGCTGGAGATAGAATTTTGTATAATCAATGATTTATTCATTGCACATATGTGTTTTATTAAAAACACAAGCAGCAACTATTACACATGGACCTCACTTGATGTACTACACTGGAATCAGATTGATTGCAACTGTGGAAAGAATCACTGGAGAAGCAAAATATCAGCTGTGAGACCCAGGTTGCGTGCCTACTATGTACTAATTTGCAAGTTCAAATTGAAGCTAAAAAAATGAAAACAAATGCACAAGAACCAATATATGTCCTGAATCTATCTCACCTGAATTTAAAAATCTTCTCAAGAGTAGGTTTGAGAAAGTGAACTGTGGGATCATGTCATCCATGAAGAAAGCAAAGGTCATTAAGACAGATGATTTTTAAAGGCAGCTCCTGAAGACAAAATGGACAAAGACAATAAAATAAAAAATCAGAACATAAAAAAGGGAAGAACTCTTTCAGCATTCCTCAAGCTGAAGGAACTGAAGAAGAAATTGAAGCCTTGACTTACAATACTGAAAGATGCTATGGACAATATCTTGAATGATCCAGGAATCATCCAAATAAGATGGAAGAAATGTATGGCGTCATTATACCAAAAAGAATTGGCTGACGAAAAATCATTTTAGAAAGTAGCATATAATCAAGAACCAATGATAATAAAGGAAGAAATTCAAGCTGTTATGAAGGAATTGACAAAAAATAAATCCCCAGGAAATCATGGATGACAAATTGATATATTTCAGCAAACAGATGCTGCCCTGAACGCACTCCCAGGTTATGCCAAGAAATATGAAAACAACTACCTAGCCAACTGACTTAAAGAGACCTGTATTTATTCCCATTCCCAAAAAAGGTGACCCAACAGAGTATGGAAATTATAGAACAATATTACTCATATCACACATAAACAAGATACTTATGAAGTTTATCCAAAAACAACTGGAACAGCACATAACAGAGAACTGCAAGATATGCATGCTGGGTTTAAAAGAGGCTGTGACACTAGGGATATCATACCCAACATTAGATGGATCTCGGCCAAAAGCAGAGAGTAATACAAATATCTATCTGTGTTTCATTGACTATGCAAAAGCATTTGACTGTGTGGCTCACTAATAATATTGTGGCTAACCTTGAGAAGAATGGAGATCCCAGAACACTTAATTGTACTCATGCAAAACCTATACTTATCAGGAAGCAATATTCAGAACAAAGCAGGGAAACAATGTATGATTCAGGATCAGAAAAGGCGTGTGTCAGGGATGCATCCTATCTCCAAACCTTTTCAATCTATGTACAGAAGAGATCATTCAAGAGACTGGTCTTTATGAGGAGGAATGTGTCATTAGAAATGGAGGAAGACTCACATCAACCTGTGTTATGCAGATGACATAACCTTGCTTGCTGAAACTGAGGAGAACATGAGACATTTGCTGCAGAAGGTCAAAGACTGTAGTCTTCAATATGGATTGATGTTCACCATCAAGAAGACAAAGACTACTAGGCTTCATGATGGACCAAGTAGAGATTGAGATTTTTGATAACTTCAGCTTGCTTGGTTGCCTGATCAACATCCTTGGCACCAGTAGTCAAGAAATCAAAAGCAAATGGCATGGAGAATGTCTATTGTCAGGGCCCTCACCAGAGTACTGAAGAGTCATGATGTCATTCTAGAGAATAAGTTGTGCCTGTTCCAGGCCATGGTCTTTGTAATTATTTGCTATGTATCCAAGAGCTGGACAATCCCTAAGAATGATAGAAGAAGAATCAATGCCTTGGAGTTGTGGTGTTGTAAAAGAGTATTGAACATACCATGGACTGCCAGGAAAACAAAAAAGTCTGTCGTTGAGAGGGTAAAACCAGGCTGTTTCTTGGAGACAAGGAATTTGAAGCTCCATCTCAGATACTTTGGATATGTTGTTAGAAGGGACCAATCCTTGGAAAAGAACATTTAGCTTGGAAGCTGGAGGGCCAGTGCAGAGGAGGAAGATCCTAGATGAGATGGACTGACAGAATGACTGTGGCAATGGGGTCATTTGTGTCAGACACAGTGAGTTTGGCTCAGGATAAGGCAAAGTTCAGAGCCATTATTCATAGGGTTGCTATGAGTTATAGTTCATTCAATGGCACATAACAATAACAAAAACAATAACAAGACGGTATCTCAGGATCTTGAAAATGTTGAGAGTCAGCCTGAGACACAATCACCAAGGTAAAAATGCCCAGATATAGAAATATATTGTAGAAACTTTTTTACTTTTACTATCCTACCCCACCTCTATAGATAAAGAACTTTCACACTTTATTGTTCAGTGCCTCACCTATATAAGCCCCTAAAGTCTCCAAAATGGAAAGATAGATTTGAGGAGCTTATAACCTATGTTTTTTGTATGCTATTATTTTGTACTGTGTAGTTGGAATTGACCCATAGTTGACCCTTCAGCAAGTTTTCAGATGCATTAAATCATATGGGAGGAGATTATCTTTCTTCCAAGGAACTATATCTTTCCATTGGCTACACAATTCCTTACCATTAAGCCACCAGAGCTCCCTGTCTGGTCTCCTGAAAGCATGAGTGTAAATAAAACTTCCGCTTTTTCCAGTTCAACCTCTCTTTCCATATAACTTATTTAGTAGCAGGTAGCCCAACCCTGTTTGTCTAGAAACTCGCTGTAAAAAAGTATAGGCAGTATGGAGACATCAAAGTCTGACTTCTGCTAACTCCACAATTGGAAACTATCTGTCAAAAACATCCACAAAACAAAATTAATTTCTCTAAAATGAGACATAGTTTTCCATACTCCTGCACATAATTCTGCTAACTTCAACAACAATCTTACTGCTCAATTTACTTCAAAATCCTTTGCAATGGTGTACAAGTCTTCATTTGTGCTTTAGTTCTCATTTTTTAAGGGCATTTTCCAAGCAGTGGAATATCTGGGTCATATGTAATTTCTATATTCTGCTTTTTGAAGAAGCACCAATTTTCAGAATAATTGTACCATTTTATGAACCCATCAATAAGGTATAAGATTTCCTATTTTGTCACATCCTCTCCAACATTTATTACTTGCTGTCTTAAACTTTGCACTGCTACTGGAGTGAGATGGTATCTCATCGTGATTTTGCTTTGCATCTCTCTTATTGCAGGTGATTTTGAACATTTCTTTACGTGTCTTTTGGCCATTAGAATATCTTCCTCTGTGAAAATTCTTTCCAGGTCTTTTGCACATTTTGTAATTGAGTTATCAGTCTTTTTCTTGTAGAGGCCCAGGAGTATTCTGTAAACATTTATTATGAGACTCTTGTCTGAGATGGTATTACCAAATGTTCATAGCAGCATTATTCACCATTGCAAGAATATGGAAACAGCCCAAATGTCCAACTACAATAAAATGGATTGGGAAATTATGGTACATTCATACAACAGAATCCTACACAGCACGCAGGAGCAATGATTTTGTAAATTATTTCCTAGCTTGGGAGGGACTGGAGAGCATTATGCTGAGTGAAATAACGCTGTCCTACAAGAACAAATATTGTATAAAACCATTATATGGTAGAATGATGTGAGGAACCAAGTTGGTGGAGGGAGGGTGGAAGCAGAGGGATGAGGATGTGTGAAGGGGGGTATTAATCAAGGTGTACAATTTGATGGATAGGAGGGGTGAGGGAAATTGGAAGAATCTGGTCTGAAAAAGAATGTATTCAAGTTTTGTAAATAAACTAGTACAATTAAAAAAAATCTTTTACAATGACTACACAGACTCCACAGAACCATATTCACAATCATGGGGTTTGTTAGGGAAGTTGTTATCATTGTTAAGTGCTGTCAAGTTGAGCGCGACTCATAGAGGCTCCATAAACAAAAGACCTAATATCTTTCGAAAATTATCATCATTTCCCCAAGTTCATAGAGTTTCCATAGGCATGTGGTTTAGGAAGTGGATGCCACTCCTACTTCTAAACCCGTTTAACAACTGGGGAAGTTAGGCTGTAATTCAGGTTGACAGCAGCAAAAAATTCCTCAATCCAGACAGCTTCTCAGGTGGGGTCCCAGGCACTGTGATCTTAAACTTCAGAGTTTAAATCAGTGAGACAAAATTCCCTCCATTCTGGCAGTTATGATTCGTGAATACCTCTGGTTCTGGCTCCATTGGGGCAGCAGTCCCAGATCAGATCTGTATCATGCCAGTCTCTGGTTCTCTGCTGAGGCTGCTGCTATTATTGTGTCTATTCAAATCTGCCTGATCAAGAATCACTGTCAAGAATCACTGATCTTGAAGGATACTTATTGCTTCTTCTTCATTGTTAGTGCTTAAATTACAAATTTCTGCTGCTTTAAAACTACTCCATTTAAATCTACTGGAGTGGCAAGACTAGCCAAGACTTTTGTGGATTTTTATGGCATATTTGTATGACCCCACCCATCCATGTAGCAAAATCAAACTCAACTGGCTAGGAAAACTATTTTGAACAGTAAATTCTTTACACTACACCTAGTCTTTGCCATCAAATAGGAATTGACTCATAGCTGATCATTTATTGGGTTTCTAAATCTCTGAGGCTATAAATCCCAAGAAGACTGTGTATCTTTCTCACACAAAGTAGCTATTGGATTAGAACCCCCAAAGAGGTCTGGCCTTTGGATTATCACTGCAATTGACTACAGACTTCACCATCTTCTAGCGTTTAATGTAAAAATTAATTTTTAAAGTCAGGGTGCTCTATAAAGGTGATGGTAGTGAAACTTCGTCTCACATACTTTTGGCATATTGTCAGAAAAGGCCAGTCCTTGGGAAAAACCATCAAGCTGGAAAAGTGAAGGTTCAGAGAAAAAGAGGAGGACTTTCGACAAGACAGATTGACACAGTGACTGCAAAAGATGGGCTTGAATATATCCAAGATAGTAAGGAGGACACAGGGCAGGGAAAGTTTAGGTCTGTACCTCATAGGGTTGTTGTGAGTTGTAGTCAACTCAACAGCACATAACAACAAGCAGTAACATTGTATTTAATTAAAAATGTTTTTGATACTTTTTTCAGGTTATGAACCTTCAAAAAATGGTATAGAATTTGGTCTTTGTTTTACCCAAATACATACATCTGAACATGGGAATGTTTTGATAAGTAAGTGAATTTTAATATTTTATCATTTAGAGAATTCAATTTACCAAAGAAGATAAGACTTCTGAAAAGTGTTCTTGTTCTTTACAGTTTATAATACAGTTCTTTCATTTTATGATTAAAATCTTATAACCCTGCAAGTGGGAGGGAGCCAAAATTTTTTAAATAGGGGTAACAATATACAAATTGAATCAGAACTGACAAAAGATAGATTCCATTTTCCAATAATATTACACTTGAATTGACATTATTACTTCACAGAATCATATATATGTTCTAAAAGAGGTGTTATGAAAAATATATCTGTATACACTTATGTATATAACTTATGAAATTGTTCTCATGCTTGAAAACTGGGCAAGACTTTATATTTTGTAGAAGAACGTAATAAGCATATAAATTGAGATGGTGTTAAAAAGAAAAGTGAAACAAAAACAGGTGGTGATTCTCAAAACATTTTTTTTTTACTTTGTATCAGTCTAGAAATAAGTGAGTAGGTCTGTGGGGGCTTGTCGTGCTTCATGTCTAAATAATTCACTAAACTGCAGCCCTCAGGCCTGTTTTTAGTTGTTTTGGTCAAACACTCTTCTAGGTCGTATGACCCTCAGCTGTCCACTTGCTGTACAGAGGTAACTCGTGGTTGCTCTGATGCTGAACACTGTGGCACTGATGTGTCATATATGATAATGGTCACTTATGGCGGACAGTGTTTGCTGGAGCTCTCTGATTAAAACAAGCTTGGAAGCAGGAGTGGTATCCACTTCCAAAATAGTTTGCCTCCAGAAACCCTATGAACCTGGAGAAAGGATGAAGTCACACAAGTGCTGAGGACTTTCATTCATAGGGTTGCTTTGAGTCGCCTATAACTCTACGGCACTTAACAACAACAGATGATTTTATCCTGAAGTCAAGGCTTCCTTCATGTAAGAAGAGAACTTACAAATAATTTAAGCTCTATGTTTTAAGGTCCAGAATGGAAAACCAGACACACTCATTCTGATTAAGTCTCCTGTGTGGAAACATACATACAAAGTCATACCAGAGTGTGAAACAAGGCCGGGGACGAGGGCTGACTGTGGAAAAGACCATTCATGTGTCTATTCGTGTGTGTATTCATATTGAAGCTAAAGAAAATGAAAATAAGTCAACAAGAATCACAATATGACCTTAAATCTACCCACCTAATTAAGAAAATAAATCTCAAGAATGGTTTAGAAGCCTTAAATACCAATGACCAAAGGAAGACTAGAGAAATTGTGGGATGACATCAAGAACATGACCCCTCCTTTTTCTGTTCCAATGCAGGGTTCATTATTTATCCCTTCTTTTCTTAGTTTTCTGCCAACTGTTTAAAAGGAATATATGATTAGGCATTATCTGTATGACCAGAATAAGAGGTGCAGTAGTAAAGTGAATTGGAGTAGGGGTAGAGGGAGAAAATGATGCAACAATAAAGGAATATTTTAAAAAAAGTTAATGCTGAGTGAACTCAGTCCCACAGGACAAATATTGTATAAAACCATTACTGTAGAATGAGCATGGGGAGGGGTAAAGCAGAAGGATGAGGATGTGTGTGTATGTGTGGAAATTAATCATGGGGTTGTACAATGCTGTACAATTTGATTGTTGGGGGTTTGAGGGAAATTCACTAGAATTTGGTCTGAAAAAGAATCTGGTCTGAAAAACAATGATTAGAATTTTGTAAATAAATTAGTATAATAAAAAAAAAAGGAAAAAATAACTGTGGTGGGTAGGGAGGAAAATGTGCAACTATAAATAAATGAACATCTAATTTTTCTATAAACTTTTGTTAAAATCACAATTAAAAAACAAAAAAGAAAATGATTATATGAAACACAACGTGAGTAAAGGGTAGTGTGAAACACAATGTATATGAAATTTGTATGCAAATCATTGCAAAATTAAACTAAATTGTTTTACAAAAAGAACATGACCTTTGAAAAATGAAAAGATCATTACAAAGAAAGGGAAGGAATGTCAAAGAGATTCTGGAATTTGTACTAGAGTGTAGAGAGGATAAAAGAAAGGAAAGAAGTGTTCAAGTAGGAGAGATGAGAAGGAAATTTAAAATGACAGCTTGAAAAGACAAAGCAAAATATTATAAAGAAATGTGCAAAGATAACAGGTCCAAAGTAAGGGAGATGAAGACTTGCCATCCTCTTATCTCAGGAGTTTGCTGGCTACACTTTTTTTGAGGCAGGTTTGTTCTTTCGGGAAGAAAACAGTAGACTATCTCGACATAGGAACATTCTATAAAATGGCTGATGAATAATTCTGGAAACCGTCAAAGTAAAGAAAGCATAGGGAAACCAAGAGTATTGGAGGTATCAGGACTAAACATACAGTTTCTGGGATAAGATCATTGAACAGAAAATGAATATCAAGTAACAGCAAAGGACACATGAATGTAGATTTTTAGTTAATACAAGTATAATGTTTTTGTTATTGTTATCTGGGGTCAATTTGCTTGTGACCCATAGCGACCCTATGTACAACAGCCCTAAGCCCTGCTCTGTCTTGTGCCAGTCTCACTGTCTCTGACACACCCACCTCAGTCACTGAATCCTCCCCTCCTGTGTTGTCCGTCCAACCTCCCAAGCATGACATCCCTCTGTCAGAAGAAGCCTCAGAATCCTTGCCTCCGAGGAGCAGCCTGATTTAACCCTCTCCAGGATGAACCTGTTAGCTTTCTTAGCAGTCCATGCATGGTACGTTCAATACTCTTCTCCAGCACCACAGCTCAGAGACATCAGTTCTCCTTTCCTCCCTAGTTATTGTCTGGCTCTCTGATGCATAGCAAGTGATTGCAAAGACCATGGCCTGTATCAGGTGCATCTTATTTTCCAGAGTGACACCATTGCTCTTCAGTACTTTGGAGATGTGCCTAACAGTAGCCTTCCCTATTGCAATGTGTCTTTTAATTTCCTGACTGCTGCTGCCAAGAGTGTTGACTGTGGATCCAAGCAAACTAAAGCTGTGAACAATCTCAATCTCTTCACCATCCCTCCTGATGCTGCCAATTGGCCCAGTGGTGATAATCTTTTTCTTCTTGATGTTGGAACTTAATCCATATTGAAGGCTGCAGTCCTTGACCCTCTGCAGCAAGTGCTTCAAGTCCTCCTCAGTTTCAAGAAGCAGGGTTGTGTCATCTGCAATTCACAGATTGTTGATGGATCTTTTATCAATCCTGATGCCACACTTCTCATACAGCCCAGCCTCCCAGATAACCTGTTCTGTATACAGGTTGAAAAGGTATGGAGATAGGACACATCCCTAGCATACACCCTTCCCAATTTTGAACCATGCGGTGTTCCCTTGCTCTGTTTTGACAACTGCCTACTAGGCCAAGTAAAGGTTTCTCATTAGTACAATCAAGTGTTCTGGGATTCCCATTCTTCTCAGAGTTAGCCACAGTTTGTTATGATCCACACAGTCAATCACCTTTGCATAATCAGTGAAACACAGATAGACATTCTTCTGGTACTCCCTGCTTTCAGCCAAGATCCATCTAGCATTAGCTACAATATCCTTAGTACCACGATCCCTTCTAAAGCCAGCCTGGACTTCTCGCAGTTCTCTGTTGCTGTACTGGTCCAGTTGTTTGTTTGTTTTTTTTTAATAATCTTCAGCAGAATATTGATTGCATGTTAATTTTGAACAATGTGCCATTCACCTGATGTCTTACATAAGAATCACACTGATTACATACATGGAATGCATCATTATAGAAGCTCCATATCAGCTGGGAAAACTCGGCCAGGTGCCGATTGTGGGGCAGACCATCAGCTACTCATACGTAAGTTTAGACTAAAGCTAAAGAAAATGAAATCAAACCCACAAGAACCAAAATTTGACCATGAGTCTATCCCATCTGAGTTAAAATTAAAAAAAAAAAATCTCAAGAATAGAAGGCCTTAAACACTAATCCAGATGATATGTGGGAGGATAACAAGAATATCATCCATGAAGAATTCAAAAGGTCATTACAAAGACAGAAGAAGAAAAGACTGAGTTAGGTGTCAGAAGAGATTCTAAATATTGCACCAGGGTACTATGCTACTATGGACAAAATGTTGAATGATCCAGGAAGCATCAAAAGAAGATGGTAAGAGTACGCAGAGTCACTATACCAAAAGAATTGTCTATATAAAATAATTTTGTTAAACAACAAATGATCAAAAGATAATGATGGTGAAAGAAGTTCAAGCTGCTCAGAAGGACTTGGTAAAAATATAAGGCCCCATGATTTATGGTATACAGATAGACAACTTCCAACACACTAATGCAGCCCTGAACAGGGCTCACCTGGTTGTGCCAAGAAATCTTGAGGACAACTACCTTGCCAACTGACTGGAAGAGACCCATATTCATTCCTAGCCTCCCCAAAGGTGATCCGACAGTGTGGAAATTATCAAATAATGTCGCTAATATCACACTAAAGCAAAATCCCACTGAAGAGTATTAAAAAATGACTGGAACAGTACATAGATGGAGAACTATCAGAAGTGCAAGCTGAATGTAGAAAAGAACATGGTATTAGAGACATCTATCTAATGTCAGATGGATCTTGGCTGAAATCAGAGAGTTGTTCTTCTTGTTGTTGTTATGTGCCGTCAAGTCGTTTTTGACTCATAGCGACCCTATGCACAACAGCCCTAAACCCTGCTCTATCCTGCGCCAAACGCACTGCCTCTGACACACCCATCCCGATTACCCCAGTCACCGAATCAATCCATCTCATAGAGGGTCTTCCCCTCCTGCGCTGTCCCTCCACCCTCCCAAGCATGATGTCCCTCTCCAAGGACCCGTCCCTTCTGGCAACATGTCCAAAGTATGTCAGATGAAGCCACAGAATCCTTGCCTCCAAGGAGCAGCCTGGTTTAATCCTCTCCAAGATGAATCTGTTTGTTTTCCTGGCAGTCCATGGTACATTCAGTACTCTTCTCCAGCACCACAGCTCAAAAGCATCCACTCTCCTTCTGTCCTCCCTAGTCATTGTCCAACTCTCTGATGCATAACAAGCGATTGCAAATACCATGGCCTGTATCAGGCGCCCCTTAGTCTCCAGAGAGACACCGTTGTTCCTGAGTACTTTAGAGAGGTCCCTAACAGCAGACTTTCCCATCGTGATACGCTTTTTGATTTCCTGACTGCTGGTGCCAAGAGTGTTGACTGTGGAGCCGAGCAAACTGAAGCTGTGAACAATCTCAATCTCTTCGCCATCCATCCTGACGCTGCCAATTGGTCCAGTGGCGAGAATCTTTGTCTTCTTGACATTGAGCCTCAGTCCATACTGAAGGCTGCAGTCCTTGACCCTTCGCAGCAAGTGCATGAGGTCCTCCTCAGTTTCAGCAAGCAGGGTTGTGTTATCTGCATAATGCAGATTGTTAATAGATCTTCCACCAATCCTGATGCCACAATTCTCCTCATAGAGCCTAGCTTCTCAGATAATCTGCTCTGCATACATGTTGAAAAGGTATGGAGACAGGATGCATCCCTACCAGAGGAATTTCTATCTGTGTTTCATTGACTATGCAAAGGCATTTGAACGTGCAGATCACAATAACGTGTGGCTAACTTTGAGAAGAATGGGAATATCAGAATACTTAATAGTGCTCATGTAAAACTTATATTTGGACCAGGAAGCAGTCTTACAACAGAACAAGAAAACATTGCATGATTCATAATCAGGAAAGGAGTGCATCAGGGATGCATCCTGTCTTCATACCTTTTCAATATATATGTGGAGCAGATCATTTGGGAGGCTGAACTTTATGAGGAGGAATGTGCCATCAGGATTGGAGGAAAGCTCATCAACAACCACACAACCTTGCTTAATGAAACTGAGAAGGACCTGAGACATCTGCTGCAGAAGGTCAAGGGCTGTAATCTCCAATGTGGACCAAAGCTCAACATCAAGAAAACAAAGATTTCCACCCCTGGGCCAATTGATAGCATGATGATAGATAGAAAATAGATTGAGATTATTAACAATTTCATCTTGCTCTATTCCACAATTAACACTCTTGGCACCAACAGTCAGGAAATAAAAAGACAAATTGCATTAGGAGAATCTGCTGCCAACTATCTCTCCAGAGTGCTAAAAAGCAATGATGTCAGTCTAGAGTCTAAGGTGTACCCCATCCAGGACGTTGTCTTCATAATTACTTGTGATGGATCAGAGAGCTGAACAATACTAAGGATGATAGAAGAATTGATGCCTCTGAGTTGTGATGATAGAGAAGGGTATTGAACATTCTATGGACTGCCAAGAGAACATACTAGTCTGTCCTGGAGAGGGAGAAATCAAGTTGCTCCTTTGAGGGGAGGGTTCTGAAGCTCAATCTCACATACTTTGGGTAAGTTGCCAGGAGGGACCAGGACCTGGAGAAGGACATTATGCTTGGAATGTTGGAGGGACAGCACAGGAGAGGAAGACCTTGAATGAGATGGATTGACACAGTGACTGGGATAGTAGAAATAAGTGTGTTGTAGTTAGCAAGACTTGCTCAGGATAGGGCAGAGTTCAGAGCTATTCTGCCTAGGGTTGCTATGAGTCACAGGCAACTTGATGGCACATGAAAACAACAATACAAATGGTAAGGACACTGGGGAGGAAGTGGTAAGTGGCAGGTCTTTGTGCTATTTTTTATAAGATATCTGTAAATCTGAAGTCATTTTAAAGGGAAAAGTTAGTTTCTAAAATTAAGTTTCCTTTACTTTTCAACCATATCCTTTGTGGTTTCATAGCTCTAGACTTTGATTCAATACCACAGCTTGTAGATGCTGACTGCATTTTGCCATTGGTGCCTTTATTTCCATCTCATTAAGTGATGGCTTATTCTGTTTATGGAATGGTTGGACAGAAGAGAAATACAGAGGGATTGAAGATGCAGAAGCCCAGGCATCATCCTTTTCTCTGCCAACACAGGTGGACATGCAAAGGTAGGATCCTACAGTACTCTCTTCTCACAGTGAGACCACAGACTCAAAGTCTAAAATGTTCTATGAGGACTAATAGTTCAAAATTTTTAAAAAAACTTAATAAAATTTAAGCTAGTGTTTTTTTTTATTTAGAAGAATTGTTACATTTTTAAAAGCAATGTATTTCTATACTAGATTTTACACTTTGTAAATTTTATACCCAGCCCCATCCTTGACATATAGGCTTAGAAATATTGTTAAATTATATTTTATGGAGCAAATTTTACTAGACTCACATGAATATTACCCTTGCTGTAATTCTTATTTTATTAAAGTAGTATGGTTAAAAATGAATATCTGTGCTCTATTTGATGAATCTGTATAGAAACATACAACTTTAATTTCAAATGTTTGGAAAGATGGTTAAAGCAGTCAGCCTAATTTATTTTATATATTAATTTTATATTCATTCACTTATTTTAGTATCAGTTATCATTGCTTCCATAATCAACTTCATTTGTAAATACACGTAATTGGTGAAAATGAATATAAAAATTTTAACTAACCGATTTGAACTGATATCCATCTATTGAATTTTAGGAATTGCACATCTGTAACAGGTGTCAATTGTTTCTTACTCGGTCAATAGTAAATGAGTAAAATAAGCATATTTGATCTGTCGTTCAGAGTCAATAAATCTAATACTTAAAAGAATTAAATTTACACATATTTCTGGTAGTTGAAACTGATTATGAGTTTCTTCTTTCTAATTTAAGACTATGGGGAGGAAAACCTGAGCATTTTCCTCTTCTAAAAAGTATTGCCAGATTTGTTTTAAAGTTTCAGAAAGTATAATTAATCTTTACAGATTACCCTGTGTGTCCAAAGTGGCATCAGACTGCTCTGAGAGTGTCCAGCACTGCTGTGGTTATACTGATGGCAACAGTGATAGGACTGAGTGTCTGGAGTGAGTAAACTGAAAGCTACATTTTCATATATAGAGATAAAAACATTGTCCTTGAAGTTCACTATTGTTTTCAAACTTCTTCAAATTCCTTTCTCATTTGTAGCTGATATTATTTTTACTATTATTTTAACTGTTTAGCATTAAATGATCTAGTTAGTAACTACATTAACAATTAGTAGTTATTCTCTGTTACACAAGGCAATGAATTCATTAAATTTACAAGGAACCCTGGTGGCCAAAGATTGATGGTTTGAAGGCACCAGTCATGTAATAGAACACAGATGAGGCAATCTGCCTTCTTAAGGATTTATACCCTCATGCTGTTAGGGACCTCTCTAAAGTACTGAAGAGCAATGGTGTCTCTCTGGAGACTAAGGTACATCTGATACAGGCCATGGTCTTTGCAATTACTTGTTATGCATCAGAGTTGGACAATGACTAGGGAGAATGGAAGGAGAATTGATGCCTTTGAGCTTTGGTTTTGGAAAAGAGTATTGAGGGTACCATGGACTGCTAGGAAAACAGATTCACCCTGGAGAGGGTTAAACCAGGCTGCTCCTTGGAGGCAAGGATTCTGAGGCTTCGTCTGACATACTTTGGTCAGGTTGTAAGAAGAGAACAGTCCTTGGACAAGGATATCATGCTTGGGAGGGTAGAGGGACGGCGCAGGAGGGGAAGACCCTCTATGAGGTGAATTGATTCAGTGACTGGGGTAATTGGGATGGGTGTGTTGGAGACAGTGATATTGGCACAGGACAGAGCAGAGTTTAGGGCTGTTGTACATAGGGTCACTATGAGTCGCAAGCGACTCGACGGCACATAACAACAACAAATGCTAAAGGACATTTCTTCTATGTCCTAAAGGGTTTCTGTGAGTCAGAATATTCTTGATGGCATTAGAGTTATTCTGTATCAATTAAAAAATAGTATGAGTTAGCAGGCCCAACTTTATAACCTATAATTTTGTATGAATTCTGGCAACCTAGAGTTAAGGAAGCATGCTAGTAACCAAGCACAAGCTTAGAATTTACCAGGTGCTCCATGAGGAGAAAGATAAGCAATCTCTTCCCATGAGATTAATAGGGTCATTAGAAAATCAGAGTATCAACTCTGAGTCAGTTCTGACTCAATAGCACATAGCAACAGCAGTTTCATGGTTTTTGTTATCTCTTTGTAATCAATAGTGAAATTATTTAGTTTTAAGAAGGATCATTCAAACTTTTTGTCATTAAAGTGATACCTTGAAGGTTTGGTAAAATATAAGAGCTTCTTGTATGAGCCAGCCAAATTAAATTTGTTCTCTATACCTAAAATGAGTTCAGTTTCTTTACAAATTATGAATAACTGTATTTGTGATTATTTCTGTTTTTCTGCTTTCGGAATTGTGACAAGCACATTGTTGTTATTGCATGCTGTCTGTCGAGTTGGAACCAAAACTCATGGCTGAAACGCCAGAGGGTTTTCAGATGCAGTTAATCTTACGAGAGGAGATAGCCCATCCTTCAGTGGAGCTGCTGGTAGATTCTAATGCCTTCAGAATTGCAGCTCAGCTTTTTTTTTGGATTTTTTAGATTTTACTTTAATAATTTTAATGAACATTTACAGAGATTTTGGATTTCCATTCATCCATTGTTGCACTTTTCTCCCTGTCCAACCCTCCCCCCCTGCTCACCATCCCAGTTCATTCCTCTCTTTGAAAAGTAAAATTCTTTCTTTTATATACAATGCACCCTGCACCCCTCTCACTGCCCTAAGTACAAGTGCAACCATAATTGTGGACTCTTGTGACAATCATAATACCCTATCACACATAGCTTTTAAATTATTCTTTTTCTCATCTATTTCAATGTAGTATATGCAACTTATCCAGTTTTTCTCAGTCTTATCCCAACCCTGACATCAGTCCCATTTCACAGCAGTGGCGCCATTCAGTATTTGTCATTTTGCAACTGAGATATTTCACTCAGCATAATGTCCTTCAGGGTCACCCATTTTGAATAATATTGCATGAGTTCCTTGTTTTTATACCACAGCTTCTCTATCCATTCGTTTGTTGATGGGCACTTAGGTTGTTTCCAACACCTTGCTATTGTGAACAAAGCCACGATAAACATGGATGTGCATATATCTGCTTGGATGTCAGTTATGGTCTTTTTGGGATATATTCCCAGTATTGGAATTGCTAAGTCAAATGGTATCTCTATTTGCAACTTTTTGAGAAAGCACCATACCACCTTCCACAGTGGTTGCACCATTTTACACTCCCACCAACAGTGAATAAGGGTGTCAGTTTCTCCACAACCTCGCCAGCATTTGTTGCTTGCTGTTCTGT
>NW_006400092.1:228797-233897 GCF_000299155.1 Elephantulus edwardii | reverse complement strand
ATAGATGGGCTGATTTCCGGGTTCTCAATTCTATTCCATTGATCTATGTGTCTGTAAGACAGCCTTTTTTAACAAATGTTAAAAAGTTTGGTGTTGCCTGCGGCTTGGCCTCTCTGGCCACGGAGCCAGCACAGGAACCTCTGCTGGTAAAGGCTGCTGTGCTAACCTGCCTGCGGGGCTCTGACCTGTGGTTCAAGATGCTCAACCTCCCTTCTCAGTCTTTTCCAGCCCCCAAATCACAGCAGCGAGTCACTTCTGCGGGGCGTAGCAAGGTTCCTTTAAACAGGACAGAAGTCTTATGGATTGGCTTCGACTGACCAAAAGTGGAAAGGATCTGACAGGGTTGAAGGGAAGCTTAATTGATGTAACTGAAGAAGAACTTAAAAAACACAACAAAAATGATGATTGTTGGATATGCATAAGAGGCTTTGTTTATAACGTCAGTTCGTATATGGAGTATCATCACCCTGGTGGAGAAGATGAGCTGATGAGAGCAGCAGGATCCGACGGCACTGACCTTTTCGATCAGGTTCATCGTTGGGTCAATTATGAATCGATGCTGAAAGAATGTCTTGTTGGCAGAATGGCCGTTAAACCTACTCTTTCTAGAGATTGTCATGAGGAAAGGAAAGTCTTAAATGGAATGCTTCCTAAGGGCCAAGTGACAGACACACTTACCAAAGAAGATCCTGCTTCCTCAAGCTATGACTGGTTCCAAACAGAGTCTTTAGTCACCATTGTCATATATATTAAACAGAAGGATGTCAGTTTAGATTCGGTAATAGTTGACCATCAAAATGATACCTTTAGGGCAGAAACAGTTATCAAGGATTATTCATATCTCATACATCTTGTCCTATGTCATGAAATTCAGGAAGATTTTTCTGTGAAAATTGTTGAGAATGTGGGAAAAATAGAGATTGTCCTGAAGAAAAAAAGAATGCTTCTTGGGAATATCTGGGTCATCCTCTGGAGAACCACAATTCATTTGTTCCAAAGAAAGATACAGGTTTGTACTACAGAAAGTGCCAGTTAATTTCCAAGGAAGATGTTACCCATGATACAAGACTTCTCTGTTTGATGCTGCCACCAAGCACTCATCTCCAGGTACAAATTGGGCAACATTTACCTCAAGCTAACTATTACAGGTACAGAAATAGTAAAGCCACACATGCCTGTATCTAATTGCTTGCTCTCAGAAATCCAGGAACCAGTTCTTTGTAACAATAAATGCATCTATTTTTTTAATCAAAATATAACCTACTGGACTCTTCACACCTGAACTTGATCATCTTCAAATCGGTGATTATGTTTCTGTAAGCAGTCCTGAGGGAAATTTAAAAAAAATCTCAGCTCCAAGAATTAGAAGATCTCTTTTTATTGGCAGGTGGAACTGGTTTCACACCAATGGTTAAAATACTGACTCATGCATTGACTAATATGCCCAGTCTCAGGAAAGTGAAATTGATGCTCTTCAATAAAACAGAAGATGATATAATTTGGAGAAGCCAGTTGGAGAAATTAGCAATTAAGGATAAGAGATTTGATGTAGAATTTGTTCTCTCAGAGCCTATTTCTGAATGAAAAGGCAAAAAGGGATACATTGTACCAGCACTTCTTTCTGAATTTTTAATAAGAAGCTCAGACAACTCTAAACTCCTCATATGCCTTTGTGGACCAACACCATTTACAGAACAAGGAATAAGGTTGCTACATGATCTTAACTTTTCCAAAGCTGAGATTCCTAGTTTTACAGCATAAGGAAGAACTGTCATTGCCCTTCAGTCAACTGATTTATCAAAATCTGTGATTGCTGAGGGTCTTTTAGGAGAACTTTTTTTATAGATAAAAATCTATCTAGAGTCCAGGTTTCTGCTTCTTAAATCAAATGTTTCTTCAGGATAGATAACTTGTGCTTTATTTTGTTTCATAACTTATTTTACTACTACTGTTGATATTTGACCTGGAAAGGCTATCATGGCAGCAAATACAGAAAACATTCTTTGTTATGAACCATAAATTTCTTTACCATTTAAACTGTCTTTGTCACTGTTTTAAAACAGATACTTGTGGTTTATAACATGACAAAGTAAATGATCATTTTGATCATATTTCTATGCTGTAAAATGTCAAATTAGCAATACAGATGAATCTTACATTGTACTGTATACTCAGGAAATGGTTAACTTATGTCTTTGTAATTAATATTAAAACATGGAATGTTACAACTTAAAAAAGAAAAGTTTGGTGTTGGCAAAATTGGAAAAATACCTGCAGAAGACTCAAGCAAGATCCACACCTCACTCCATATACAAAAACCAACACAAGGTAGATCATGGATCTAGAACTAAAATCAAAGACTATAAACTTCATTAAAGAAAAGCTTGGAAGAACTCCAGTAGTTCTAATCCACACATAAACAGCCTTCCAAGCATCCTGAAAAATCTACAACCAGGAGAAGATAAAATAGATGAATGGGACCTGCTAAGAATAAAATCCCTATGCACATCCAAAAACGTCTTCAACAGGGTAAAAAGGGAAACCACAGACTGGGAAAAAGTATTTGAGAATGACATGTCAGATAAGGGACTTATACCTAGAATTTATAAAAGAATTGAGCAGCACAACAAGATAAAGGTAAATACTCCAATTGAAAAATGGGCACAGGATATGAACAGACACTTCACCAAAGAAGATATTCAGGCAGCTCAGCTTCTTATCACCATTAACCTATGTTGGTAAGACACTTTTCCCTTCTACATATGTGAAAACTGATAAGCAGACTCTGAGAGTTAAGATATATAGTTCATTTTAATGTTCATTTTTACTTACTTTTTCTGAGTCTCTAAGTTTATCCATTACCAAATTGTTGCTATTTTGTGCCTTCAAATCATAACTGACCCATAGTTAACCTTCCAATGGGATTTCAGAAGCAGTTTAATCGCAGAGGAGGTTGTTCATCCTTCTCCAGTGGAGCAGCTGGGGAATGTGTACTGAGGATATGAATATTCCTTTGCTATTGTAGTTCAGTTTCTTACCACTAGTATTTTATGCATTCTCCTATGCTTGCATTTCAATGAATGATAAAGTCTTTTCAAAGGCACAGATGAATAGGTAGTGACATAATTGGAATTAACATTTTTTTCCTTTTTTCTTAGTAAACCATCTGAGCAGATATTCCTTCTGTGATGACTATAGTGAGGATGTGTTTCGAGTCGAGAATGGAAGTAAATATTGTAATTGTGCACATATTCCTCTCAGGACCTACCAGGACAATACAATCTCTACAGGTATATTGTTGTATTATTACATTAGATGAAAAGTTTCTTATTTCCGTTTTTTACTAATGATTCTGAATTCTTTTAATATGTTCAAGTTTACTTAGGATAATATGTTCAGGTTTACTTAAAATGTGTTTGTTATTCTCATCAGCTCATGATGACTGTGTATCAGAATAGAGTTGTACTTCTTAGAGGGTTGTGTTGTTGGGTGGGTTGGGTTTTCCCCCCATAACTATAAGGTTTATTAGAGAAGTTAAGAGTATACAATTTTATTTGGCCATAGAATTTAATTTCTGAGTCAGCACAGCTTCTTAAGTGTGCTCACAGGCCCTCTAGCTGTCAGCCTCCCTGCTTTAGGGCAATGTTAGTCCTGCCAGTTATGGCTCTCTAGCCCCAGTTCTAGATCTAACTTGGGCAAAGGTTTCTATCTTTGATTACATGAGGTAGGATTCACAAGGTCAGCTCTGTCTCACGTCATGTCTATGGTTCTCCGCTAAAGGTGCTGCAGCTATCCTGTACATCTGGCTGGTATAAGAATCTTTGGACTTGAAGGGAGCGCACTGAGTGGGAATTTGTGAATATGGTGTGTTAGCCTATCCACAAAGGGATTGGCTAATCATACCACTAAATTAAGTAGATTTAGCAGCAGGAATTGAGAACATTCCTAGAGGTTTGTTTTTGGTTTTCTTTTTTTTTGTTTTGTTTTTTTGGGGGGTTTTTTGTTTGGTTTTTTTTTTTTTTAGAATTTAAGGTTACTCAGATCCACCATCAACATCATGGAGTAGAAGTAAAAACATCTGATTAATTGCATTGGGCAAGACTATTAAAGGCCTCTTTCAATTGCCAAAGAGCAAGGATGTAATTTCAAGGACTAGCCTGCACCTCACATAAGTCATGGTTTTTTCATTCACATGCATGCAAAATGGTGTTTTTAGGGGGGGAGCATTGAGTCAAGTACGACTCATAGTGACTCAATGAGCAATGAACCTTAATCCTGTCCTATCTTGTGTCATTCCCATCATCTCTGACAATCTAGAGCCCATTGCTGCAGAAACTGTATCAATCTATCTTGTTGAAGGTTTTCCTCTCTTTCATTGATGCTCCAGCTTTCCAAGCATGACTCACTTTCCAAGGAATGACCAAACAACATGTTCACAAAGTTTACCATTCTTGCTTTCAAGGAGCGCTCTGTTTGCACATTCTCCAAGACGTATTTGTTTGTTCTTTTATGGTCCATGGATATTCAGAACTCTTCTCCAACACCACAATTCAAAAGCATTGATTCTTCTGTTATTCTCATTCACTGTCCAACGCTCAGATGTACAGCAAGTGATTTTCAAGACCATGGATTTGATCAATCACACCCTAGTCTTTAAACTAACATCACTGCTCCTTAGTACTTTGGAGAGTTCCTTTACAGTAGATTTTCCCAATGCAATATGTATTTTGATGTGTCTTTAAAATTTTTTAAAATTTAAATTTATTATTAATTTCAGTAAAAATTTACAGTGACTTTGAATTTCCATTCATTCATTGTTGCACTTTTCTCCCCTCCCAACCCTCTTCCCTGGTCCACTACCCTCTTTGGAAAAGTAAAAAAAAAATTCTTTCATTGTTTTACAAACACTCCCCCAGATCCACTCCACCATGTAGCCTTCTCTCTAGACTCCTATCACAACAAAAATACCTAATCACATATCCCTTTTAAACAGTTTTCTCCCTCATCTGTTTCTATGCAGTATACATTATTGAACCCATCTTTCTCAGTCTCTCCCAACCCCAAGGTCAGTCCTGTTTTACAACAGTAATACCATGCAGT
>NW_006400092.1:225243-228525 GCF_000299155.1 Elephantulus edwardii | reverse complement strand
TATGGTCTCTTTGGGGTATATTCCCAGTAGTGGAATTGCTAGGTCAAATGGTATCTCTAGTTGCAACTTTTTGAGAAAGCGTCATACTGCTTTCCACAGGGGTTGTATCATTTTACACTCCCATCAACCGTGAATAAGGGTTCCAGTTTCTCCACAACCTCACCAGCATTTGCTGCTTGCTGTTCTGTTAAATTTTGCTATTTTGACTGGGGTGATGATATCTCATAGTTGCTTTAACTTCCTAGAGTTTTTAATGATTTATTTTTCAGAGGAAGATTTCCAGGACTTTCTTTCAAGTTACCTCTGGCAGGACTGGAAAGTTCAACTTTTCCATTAAGAACCAGATGTGCTATTTGTTCTTACTATGCAAGAACTTCTCTGTACCTTTGTTGTCATTGTTGGGAGCTGTTAGACTGACTATGGCTCATAATGACCCTGTGAACAACAAGCTGAAACATTGTGATATCCTGTGCTATCCTCACAATCTTCACTATTCTCAAACCCACTATTGCAGTCAGTGCTCCAATCCATCTAAATGAGGATCATCCTCAATCTTACTGGTACTCTACATTTCCCATGATTCCACAACCCCCCCAAGAACTAGCACTTCTATGGACAATATGTACAAATTATTTGAGAGAAAGTTTCACCTTGCCTCTTAGTGTGCGTGGTACTGCTAAAACTCTTCTCAAACAAAACAATTTTCAGTAGCCAAATGTGGTTTAGTTTTAGATTTGTAATTTCCTTACTAAGTGACTACAAACAATATCTGGCCATCTCTTTGTATTTTAGAAATTCTAAATTGATAAACTTAATATATTTATTAGGAATATAATAAGTTCTTGATTCACTGGCAAAATGGCAAAGAATTTAAGAAAAAGTTGTTTCCAAAGAGATGTTATTTATATGTTTAGCTTTATCAGGTATCAGAGGGTCCACATAAAAGAGAAATAAATGTTCTTGCTGTGGGAAAAGAGTTTCTATTTCTGTTTTCATGGATTGAAAAGGGAGAATCTACAATTGTTTTTGACCTTGTACTTAGACTGCATTGCTGGAGTGAACTTCATGCTTGCTTCATGTCTTCTTACAGTTGTTGTTGTTGTTGTTGTTATGTGCCATCGAGTCATCTGCAACTCATCGCGACCCTATGTACAACAGCCTTAACCCTGCTCTATCCTGTGCCAATCACATTGCCTCTGACAAACTCATCCCAATTACCCCAGTCACTGAATCGATCCACCTCATAGAGGGTCTTCCCCTCCTGCTCTGTCCCTCTACTCTACCCAGCATGATGTCCCTCTCTAAAGACCTGTCTCTCCTTACAACACGTCCAAAGTACGTCAGACGAAGCCCCAGAATCCTTGCCTCCAAGGAGTAGCCTGGTGTAACCCTCTCTAGGATGAATCTGTTTGTTTTCTTGGCAGTCCATGGTAAATTCAATACTCTTCTCCAGCACCACAGCTCAAAGGCGTCAATTCTCCTTCTATCCTCCTGTAATTATTGTTCACAGGAATAACATCAGCTCAGCCCTTTGTAAGTAAGGATTTCAGAGCATGTCTTTTTGATATAGAGCACAAGCAGGTGTAGAGGACTAAGACTCTCATGTGTGCTCTTATATATGTGGGTAAAATATGAACCTTATGTACCCTTTCTTCAAATAAACTCAGTAGAGTCTTTACTAAAAAAAAAAATGCTGTTAACACATAAAATCCTTAGTAAAAGACCAAAGACTGATAGCCTCCAGAGTGAAACTGGAATGTGGTTCAAAATGAAGAAAGAAGTGTGTCAGGAATGAATGCTTTCTCCACACCTTTTCAATCTCTATGTGGAATATATCACTCAGGAGGCAGCACTTTATGAAGAAGGATTGGAGGAGGACTCATCAACAACCTGCATTATGCAAATGACACAACCTTGCTCACTGAAACTGAGCAGTACATCGTGCCTTTGCTGGAGAAGATCAAGGAATGCAGTCTTCAATATTGATTGCACCTCAACATCAAGAAAAAAAAGAGTCTCATCAATGAGGCAATTGGCGGTATTATGGCAGATGGAGAGGAGATTTAGGTTGTTAAAAATTTCATCTCGCTTGGATCCACAATCAACACTCCTGGCACCAGAAGTCAGGAAATTGACAGACAAGTTGCTTTGGGAAAGTCTGATGTTAGAGATCACTTCAGAGTTCTAAAGAGAAACAATTTCAATCTAGAGACTAAGGTACACCTGGTACAGGTCATGATTTTCTCAATTTCTTGTGACACATCTGCAAACTGGACAATACTTAAGGGCAACAAGAATAAGAATTGATGGCTTTGAATTGTGGTGATGGAGAAGAAGAGTATTATACATTCCATGAACTTTGAAAGAACAAACAGTTTTGTCCTGGAGAGGGTGAAATTAGATTTCTCCTTAGAGACAAGGTTGGTTTGTTGGTTTGTTTGGTTTTTTCCCATAATGCATATTTTTCCCCCTCCACACTTTCTTTCATTGACATTCTGTTTAATATATTCATTCCCATACATTGTATTTTATAAAATTAATCACCATTTTACTATGTCCATTATTACTCAGTCTTTTCAGGTTCCTTCTGGATCTTTTCCATTTTGTTTTCTCCTTCCCTTAAGCCACCAAATTGTGAAACCCTGTGATTTTACCCAGAGACAAGAATTTTGAAACTCTGTCTCACATACCTTGAGCATGTTGCCAGGAGAGAGAAACGTAATGTTTGGAAAGGTAGAGGGTCAGCGTAAGAGAGGAAGATCATGAATGTAACTGTGGCAATGGGGTCAGGTATATCAGAGATGGTGAGGTTGGCTAAGGACAGGGAAGGATTCAGAACTATTGTGTTAGGGTTGCTATGAGTGGTAGCTGACTTGATGGTACTACAATAGTGCTCACAGAGTTTCATGATCAGAGGATGAGACAGTAAATACAGCAATGTTGTCTAATAGCAATGTTCTCAACAGTTTAATTTGATGAAACTACTTCCTGACCATAGCCCCATAGTAGTTTCTTGAATTGAGGTTTTAGTATTTTCTATAAGTAAGTAAAGTATGGGGGTGGAATATGAGTGTAAGATGACAGGTAAGAGGAACAGTTGTAAGCAGACACTGGTGATTGGGACATGGAATGTGAGAACCATGAATGTAGAAAAATTAGATATTGTTAAGGAAGAAATGGAATGCACAAATATCGACATACTAGGCATTGGTGAGATGAGATGGACTGGCATGGGGCATTTTGAGTTGGATGACCATATGATATATTACTCTGGAGATGAAA
>NW_006400092.1:219212-221728 GCF_000299155.1 Elephantulus edwardii | reverse complement strand
TGGATTGATTCAGTGACTGGGATAATTGGGATGGGAGTGTCAGAGACAGTGCGATTGGCACAGGACAGAGTGGAGTTTAGGGCTGTTGTACATAGGGTCCCTATGAGTCGCAGGCAACTCGATGGCACATAACAACAACAACAACATCAAAAAAAAAAGGAAGAAATTCTGAAGTAAAAGAGATGACTAGATGTCAAAGACAGGTTCCAAAAGACAAAGTATAGTTAAAGAAAAATGTGCAAAGAGCTGTAGTCAGAAAATAAAATTGGAACAATTCACTTGGCATTTCTTGAACTGAAAGAAATTAAAATGAATTTCAAGCCTCAAGGTGGAATACTGAAGGATATACTTGGCAAAATTTTGAATGATCCAGAAAGCACCAAAAGAAAATGGAAGGAATACACAGAGTCACTGTACTAAAAAGACATGGCTGACATGGAACTACATCAGGAAGTAGCATAAGATCAAGAACCAGTGAAAATGAAGGGAAAATTTTAAGATGTACTGAAAATATTGGCAAAAAGAAAAAGCCTCAGTAACTTATGGGATACCTATTGAAATGTTTCTACAAACAGATAAAGTCCAGGATGTGGTTTATTAGGCTATGCTAGGGAATTTGGAAGAAAACTATTTGGCCAACTGACTGGAAGAGATCCATATTTATTCTCATTATCAAGAAATATGATCCAAGAGAATGTGGAAATAATGGAATAATATCATTAATATTACATACAAGTAAAATCTTGCTGATGATTATCCAAAAATGGCTGGAATTGCCAGAAGTTCAAGATGGATTTACAAGAAATTGTGGCACCAGGGATATCATTGCTAAAGTGAGATAGATCTTGGCTGAAAACAAAGAATGCCAAAACAATATCTATCTGTATTTTATTAACTGTACCAAAACATTAGACTATATGGATTATAAGAAATTATGGGTTACATTCAGAAGAATGGGAATTCCAGAACACTTAACTTTGCTCATGCAAAATCTATACCTATACTAAGAGGTGGCTGTAAGAACACAGAAAGGGATCAATGCATAATTTAAAAACAAGAGAGATGTGCATCAGGGCTGTACCCTTTGTCCATGCTTGTTCAATCTGTGTGCTGAGCAAATAATTTGGGAAGCTGGACTTTACAAAGAGGAATGTGGTCTCAGGATTGGAGAAAGAATCATCAGCAGCTTGCATTATGCAGCTGACACAACCTTGCTGGATGAAAGTAAAACACTTCCTATAAAAGATCAAGGCCTACAGCCTTCAATATGGATTACATCTCAATATCAAAGAAATAAATATGGTCACCACTGGGCTACTAGACAACACTATGATAGGTTAATAAAAGATTATAGTTGTGAACAATTTCATCTTGCTTAGATCTACAATCAAAACTGTTGGTACTAACAGTCAAGTAGATATCTTACAATTAATTCTCCACACTACAACTTGTGGACTTTTTTTTAGGGTGCACATTAGTGGCCAGAACAACTCTCTTCTATAACTCTTCAGTGACTTCTCATACCCTTTAAAATAAAGTCCATGTCCTTTAACGTGATGTACAAGACTCCTAGAGTTTTGATTTTTTTTTTACAATATCAACTTCATTTCATACAATTCAGTTGTCCCATTTGCTCTCTATTCTTCAGGTAGTCTCTTCTCTCTAATTAATGAATACAGCACACTCTTGTTCCTTCATGTTGATCCCTCTTCGTTTTGAATATTTATGTCTGTATTCACTTCCTTATTCTTTAGACCTTTCCAATATGAATGCAGAATTCACAAAATAGGGAATGCATTTAGATATAAACATTAATTTGGAATCTGAAATATATGGACATATATCTATTTTGTTATATACGTTTCCGACTAAGTATGCTTTTGTTTCCTTTTAGCAAAGTGTTGAAGATCTCTTTAAGTTAAAATTGATATGTATGATCTTTTGAATTGATGATACAGAATTTAATTAAGTGATTAAACCATAATTTAACTCCAATTTTAAAAAGGAAGCTATTTTTATTTGCCTTTTTTATCAAAATAATATAATACATTTAATTGATATGAATATTAGATTATATATTGTTTCCTTAAAATTGTTTTGTTTATCCAGACAACTCTTGATAGCATACACATCCATAGTCCTTAAGTTGTTTTCTTTTAGTTTGTTTTAAAAAGATAATATAGCTCTCCTTTTATTAACTATCTTCTAATAATGTTGGCATAATGCATTAAGGTCTGAGTTAAGAGCAGACAGTTCAATTGTTCAAATATATCAGTAACTTGACCAGGAGAAACATGAACAATTTTATCTCATTAAGAATTAAAACCTTAGTGTACGCATACGCACACACCCACGTGTACGCAATCGCACACACCCACGTGTATGCATACGCACACACCCGCGTGTACGTTTTCTTTCAAGTATTAGGTTTCCTTACGCAAACCCCCCTACCCCCCTTACATATCCAAAATTAGTTTGCTGCTAATTTATCTTGCCAAACCCCAAAAACAAGACAT
>NW_006400092.1:201425-218934 GCF_000299155.1 Elephantulus edwardii | reverse complement strand
CCAGTGAAAATGCCCTTTTACTCGCTCTACCTTGAACGATCCTTAAGGAGCCGGCATCAAGCACACAACTGTAGCTCAAAACGCCTTGCTTAGCCACACCCCCACGGGATACAGCAGTAATAAAAATTTAGTTATGAACGAAAGTTTGACTAAGCTATACTGATGAGGGTTGGTCAATCTCGTGCCAGCCACTGCGGTCATACGATTAACCCAAGTTAATAAGAATCGGCGTAAAGTGTGGTTAAAATGTAAGTATAATAAAGTTAAATTAAGGGCGAGCTCTGGTAGCCTAGTGGCAAGAAGCTGCACTGCAATCTCAGAGGTACATGGTTTGAATCCACCAGATGCTCTGCTAGAGAAGGAGGAACAATCTCCTCCTGTATCTGTCAGATCTGATTTGATGGTACACACACAAAAAAATAATGAATTAAAGCCTTAGAAACTCTAATGGAGAGTGGAGATGAGTCGGATTTGGATCTTCTCCTAGTGGCTTTAAAGACTCCAGATCCAGACACCAGCAGAGGCTGAATATGGATGAACAGTGACAGATGAAGCACAGGGCATAGCTCTGGTTGCACATTCGAGCTTTGTTCACTGGGTAGGTGGCACTGACTGCAGTTTCAGTGGTGCTAGGTTGATCCTTAAGCAGATGAAACAGTGGTGAAGTAGAGAGAGCTCTCACCTACTCCTGCTTATTTTCTCTCACTCTGCTATCACTACAGTTGCTCTCTCTGATTTCCACCAGCAATTTCAACAGTGGTGATGACAACCAGAAGGGGGCTCCCAGAAGCTATTAACATGGTATTTTCACAAAGTCCAAATCAAATAATGTTCTATTTCACAGAAGAAATCATAGATGACAAGTAACATATATCTGTATTTCAATATTATTATTATCTTGGGTTTCTCATGCGCTATTACTTTTTAGTTATATAACTTTAAGTAAGTTGCCAAACTTTGTTGTCATTACTACTATGTACCATCTAGTTAGAGCTTACTCTGCAGTGGGTTTCCAAGGCAATAAATCACATTGGAGGAGATTGCCTATCCTTTTCTCGGGGTGTGGTTTATTGAGTTAGCAATGCAATTCCTTATCATCAAGCCATCAGAATTACCAAAGTTTAGTTTTATTTTAGGTAACTAAAGTTCCTTAATCTTTAGCTTCTTTAAAATATTATTTTACCTTAACATTGTGGTGATGGTTGTTATGAGCCATCAAGTTGGAACCAACTCAGTTGACCCTCCAGCAGGTTTTCAGAAGCTGAAAATCATATGGAAGGATATTGCTCATCTTTCTCTCATGGAGTAGCCAATGGACTCAAAAAGCTCTGCCTTTGTCCTGGCAGTCCAACTCCCTGCCACTAAGCAGAACTACAGCTTCAATTATAATATTAGTAACTGTTGTTGTTATGTGCCCTCGAGTCGTTTGCGACTCATAGCGACCCTATGCACAACAGCCCTAAACCCTGCTCTATCCTGCGCCAACCGCACTGCCTCTGACACGCCCATCCCGATTATCCCAGTCACCGAATCAATCCATCTCATAGAGGGTCTTCCCCTCCTGCGCTGTCCCTCCACTCTCCCAAGCATGATGTCCCTCTCCAAGGACCCGTCCCTCCTGGCAACATGTCCAAAGTATGTCAGATGAAGCCTCAGAATCCTTGCCTCCAAGGAGTAGCTTGGTTTAATCCTCTCCAAGATGAATCTGTTTGTTTTCCTGGCAGTCCATGGTACATTCAGTAATCTTCTCCAGCACCACAACTTAAAAGCATCAACTCTCCTTCTGTCCTCCCTAGTCATTGTCCAACTCTCTGATGCATAACAAGTGATTGCAAAGACCAAATAATGTTAAGGAAATGAAAACTTACGTTTCTTGTAAGGAATAACATTTAAAACATTCTCAGGTATAAGGGATTCTGGAAATAATTGGACAAAATAAGTACTTAGCTAAGAATAAGTATTCTTGGCATTTATCACTGCTAAAAATTTTATTCCTTAGTAGAAGGGACGCTTTCTTGAAAGTGGAGAGGAAAAATTCTTACTTTTAAACAAGTAGTTTGAAAAAATTAGTCATAATAATTATTGTCCTATAGCCAAATGCCTCCCTCATTTATATTTTTCCATTTCAGTAAAACCCAAACTCAAGGTATGCTCCAATGACTGGCTACAGAAAAACAGAAAATGTTATAAATTTTTCAGAAACTTTGAATCATGGATCAATAGCCAGAAATTCTGCTCAGTAGAGAAATCATATCTCTTGATGATCCAAGACAAAGATGAACTGGTAAGCTCTCATTTGTTGTGAAAATTAACCTTTTCAAAACTGGGAGAAATAGTTATATTGTAAAAGAAATATTGGACTGATAATTACTACCATTTATTGAATTCCTACCACATCTCAAGATCTAGCTGACATCAGCAATGATATCCTAAGTACCATGGCCTTTTTTATATCTACTTTGAGTTTCTGACTATCAATGAAGTATTATAGCCATTTTTAAATCATCTTAAAAATTTTGTTTACATAGAATAGTAATGATATTCTTCAACAATTTTCACATTCTTTTAGATACCTTTTTTTTTAAGAATGGGAGAAATATGATCCATTACCATCAATTGTCAAATTAGATTTAGTAGATTTCAGGACATCACAGTTATCATTGCTGATATCAGATGGATCTTGACTGAAACCAGAGAATATCAGAGGATTTCTATTTGTGTTTTATTAACTATGTAAAGGTATTTGCCTGTGTGGACCGTAACAAATTATGGCTAACACTGAGAAGAATTGGAATCTCAGAATTCTTAATTGTGTTTAGATGAAAACTATGTTGTTGTTGTTCTGTGCCGTTCAGTTGTCTGTAACTTATGGCCACCCTATGTACAAGAATCCTAAACCCTGCTCTATCATGTGCCAATCTTATTATCTCTTATACACTGACCCCTATCCCTCTACCCTCCCAAGCATGACATCCCTCTCCAAGGACTGATCTTGCCTTGCAACATGTCCAAAATATGTAAGACGAAGCTTCAAAATACTTACCTCCAAAAAACAGCCTGGTTTAACCTTCTCCAGGACAAACTTGTTTGTTCTCTTCACAATCCATGGTATAGTCAATACTATTCTCCAGCACCATAGCTTAAAAGGCATCAATTCTTCCTCTATCATCCCTAGCCATTGCCCAGCTTTCTTATGCATACAAAGTAATTGAAAAGACCATGGCCTGTATTAAGTACACTTTAGTCTCTAGACTAACATCATTGCTTTTCAGTACTTTGGAGATGTCTCTGACAGCCGATTTTCCCAATGCAATTTGTCTTTTAATTTCCTGACTGCTGGTACCAAGAGTGTTGATTGTAGAGCCAAGCAGACTGAAGCTGTTCACAATCTCAGCTTCATCATCTATCATGATGCTGCCAAGTATCCCAGTGGTGAGAATCTTTGTTTTCTTGAAGTTGAGCATCAATCCATATTGAAGGCTGCAGTCCTTGACCTTCTGCAGCAAGTGCTTCAGGTCCTTCTCAGTTTCAGCAAGCAGGGTTGTGTCATCTGCATAATGCAGATAGTTGACGAGTCTACCTCCAATTCTGATGTCACATTTCTTCTCATAGATTTCAACCTCCTGCATAATCTGTTCCACAAATAAATTGAAAAGATATGGAGATAGGACACATCTGTGGCTCACACCCTTCCCAATTTTGAACCATGCAATGTTTCCTTGCTCTGTTCTGACGACTGCCTCCGGGCCCAAGTATAGGTTTCATATACACACAATCAAGCATTCTGAGATTCCCATTCTTCTCAGAGTCAGTCACAGTTTGTTGTGATTTACACAGTCAAATGCCTTTGCATTTCATTGCATAGTCAATAAAACACAGATAGACATTCCTCTGGTACTCTCTGCTTTAAGCCAAGATCCATCTGATATTAGCTATAATATCCCTGGTACCATGGCCTCTTCCAAACCCAGTGTGAATTACAGGCAATTCTCTGTTGATGTGCTCTTTCAGTAATTTTTGGATAATCTTTAGGAGAATCTTGCTTGCATGTGATATCAATGATATTGTATGATAATTTCCACACTCTGTGGGATCACCTTTCTTTGGAATGCACACAAATATAGATCTCTTCTAATCAGTTGGCCATGTGGTTGTCCTCTAGATTTCTTTGCATAACTTGGTTTGCACATCCATGGCAGCATCTGTTTGTTGAATTATTTCAATTGGTATGCCATCAATTGGTACCTTGTTTTTGGTCAACTCTTCAGAGCAGCTTAAACTTCTTCCTTCGTCACCACAGGCTCTTGTCTTTTTGATACAATGACTCTGTATATTCTTTTCATCTTCTTTTAATGCTTCCTAGATCATTTGATATTCTGCCCAAAGCATCCTTAATCATTGCAATTTGAGGCTTGTATTTGTTCTTCAGTTCCTTCAGCTTAAGAAATGCTGAGTGAGTTCAGCCCCTTTGATTTTCTGACTCCATCTCTTTACACATGTCGTTGTAATACTTTGTTTTCTCACACTGCCCTTTAGAATCTTCTCTTCACCTCCTTAATATCTTGATATCTTTCCTTTTCGTTGGTTTCTCCATGCTCTAGTGCAATATTTAGAGTTTCTTCTGACATCCATCTTGGTCTTTTCTTTTTCCTCTGTCTTTGCAATGACCTTTTGCATTCTTCCTGGATGATGTTCTTGATATCTTCCAACAGCTCATCTGGTCTTTGCTCATTAGTGTTCTAGGCCTCAAACCTGGTCCTGAGATAGTTTCAAAATTCAGGTAGGATAGACTTGAGGTCAAATTTTGGTTCCTGTGGCCTTGATTTCATTTTCCTCAGCTTCAGGTTGAACTTGTATATGAATAGTTGGTGGTCTGTTTCACAATCATCACCTGGCCTAATTTTCACAGCTGATATTGAGCTTCTTCAGTGATTCTTTCCACAGATGTAATCGATCTGATTCTTATGCATACCATCAGGTTAAAACTATGTGTATAGCCTACATTTAGGTTTCTTATAACATGTACTTGCAATGAATAAGTTGTTGATTGTACAAAATTCTATCATTCTACCTCCAGCTTCATTTCTGTCACCAAGTCCATGTTTTCCAACTACTGATCCTTATTCCCTCCAACTTTTACATTCCTATCACCCATCATTATTAATGTATCTTGATTGCATGTTCACTCAATCTCTGACTATAAAAGTCGGTATAAATCTTCTCTTTCTTCCTTTTTTGACCTCTGATTGTTGGTGCATATATTTGAATGATGGTAGTATTCACTCCTTAGCACCTTAGTCTCCAGAGTGACACCATTGCTCTTCAGTATCCTGGAGAGGTCCCTAACAGCAGACTTTCCCATTGCAATATGTTTTTTTTTTTATTTCCTAGCTACTGGTGCCAAGAGTGTTGACTGTGGAACCAAGCAGACTAAAGTTGTTAACAATCTCAATCTCTTCACCATCCATCCTGATGCTGCCAATTGGTGCAGTGGTGTGAATCTTTTGTCTTCTTTACATTGAGCCTCAATCCATACTGAAGGCTGCAGTCCTTGACCCTCTGCAGCAAGCATTTCAGGTCACTTGTTATGCATCAGAGAGTTGGACAATGACTAAGGAGGATAGAAGGAGAATTGATGCCTTTGAGCTGTGGTGCTGGAGAAGAGTATTGAATGTATCCTGGACTGCCAAGAAAACAAACATATTTATCCTAGAGAGGGTTAAACCAGGCTGCTCCTTGGAGGCAAGGATTCTGAGGCTTCATCTGACATACTTTGGACATATTGTAAGAAGGGACCGGTCCTTGGAGAGGGACATCATGTTTGGGAGGGTGTAGGGACAGCATAGGAGGGGAAGACCCTCCATGAGGTGGATTGATTCAGTGACTGGGGTAATTGGGATGGGTGTGTCAGAGGCAGTGCTATTGGCACAGGATAGAGCAGGGTTTAGGGCTGTTGTACATAAGGTCACTATAAGTCGCAAGCGACTCGATGGCACATGACAACAACAATAAGTATTCACTTGGCTACATTGTAAGCATATGGATATCATCTTTTCACTCACAAAAATGTATTTCAACATGAATCTAGAAATGACCATTTTAACTTTGAAAGAAACCCCAATTTTTTCTCATCTTTTCATCTTTAGCATAATAGTAGATCATATGATCCTCTGACTCAAAATGTCCCATGCCAGTCCATCTCATTTCGTCAATACCTAGTATGCCAATATTTATGCATTCCATTTTTTAACAATATCCAATTTTCCTACATTCATGGTTCTCACATTCCATGTTTCAATCACTAGTGTCTGCTTACAGTTGTTCCTTCTTCTATGTGTTTCTATACTTATTGAGGCTCAGCCTCAGTTGCCGTATCTGCTAGTCTAAGTGTGCTCTATTTTATATAGGGTTTTCAAAAGCCTACTATTTCAGAACTGGATGGCCAATCCTTCTTCCTAGTCTGTCTTAATTTGAATGCTCAGATTTAGAACATTATCTGACAGACAAGCATTTTATGGAGAAGAGCAGATTAAAGATATTTCATAATTATAGAAATAACCAATAGATTCAGTGTTGTCCTTATCCTTGGCACAAGTGTCTTGACCCACTCATTTTCCTGCTCCACCAGTATTCCCTTCTAGTTTCACCTGCTCCATTCAACACCTAACTCCCCTATCCAACCCTTGATATCATACCTTATATCTCAACATTTCTGGGCTTCTGTGATTCCAAATGTCTCAAGCTGCTGCCAGTTTCTTCTGCTGTGGGCAATATCTCTTGAGTTTAGGAGTCTTGAACTTCTGCTCCAGGATTGACTTCTTGTGGCATAAGGTCTCTTCTCCTCCATTTATATAACACTGTAGTAAAAATGGGATAGTTTTCCATGAGAGGGTGATGTATCCTATAGATTTGCTATATAATGCTCTCTTTGTGGCCCTCAGGCCAAAGGTCCTTGGGCCCTAAAATTCGAAGATGCCAGCCTTGACCCATTGGCTTCTGGGAGATATAGTCATACATACTTGTGTGGTGCGGGGTCAGTTGAGTCACCCCCTGATGTATGTGTCTTACCACTGCACTGCACCCTGCTGCTATCCTTGTGCTTTGTGCTCCAAAGTTTGAAGGTGTCAGCCTTGACCTGTGGGCTTCTGGGCAACGTAGTTGTGCATACCTAAGGGATAAAGCTAGTGTCTGAACAGAGCCTGAGAGCACCTGATGTTGTTGTTAGGTGCTGTTAAGTCGAGTATGCCTCACAGCGACCCTATGAACCAAAGATCTGAAACCCGTTATATAACTATCGTAGTTTCTCTAATGATCATAGAGTTTCCAAATGCCTGCTATTTAAGAAGTGGATGCCATTCCTGCTTCCAAGCTTATCTTACTATGTGAACTCTACAATCCCTGTCCACCATGGGAAAATATTATGGCTTTTAACACACCAGTGGTACAGAGTTTAGTATCACAGCAACCCCAATCAGTACAGCAAACTGACAGACCAATGCTGTACTAGCTGGTTTAAAATTAAAAAAAGAGTACAACAGGGATTCATCCTTTCTCTATAACAGTTTAATCTGTATGCTGAGGAAAAGATTCAAGAAGCTGGACTTTATAAAGAAGAATGTGGTATCAGGACTGGAGGAAGACTCATCAACAAATTATGATACAACGTTGCTTACTGAAAGTAAGGAAGAATTGAAATGCTAACTGCAGAAGATCAATTCATGATCTACATGAAGATCATTTAATATGGATTACATACTAACATCAATAAAGTTTAAATATTCATCCCTAGGCCAATAGAAAACATTATGACAGACAGAAAAGATTGAAATTATCAACGATTTTCTCTTACTTGTATCCACCACCAACATCCAAGTCAAGAAATCAAAAAAATTGATTGGGGAAATCTGCTGTCAGGGATCACTCCAAAGTGCTAAAGGGCAATGATGTCACCTTAAAGATCAAGGTACACCTGATTCAAACCATGGTCATTTCAATCACTTGTTATGCATCTGAAAGCTGGAAAATTACTAGGGATGGCAGAAGAAGAATCAATGTCCTTGAGATGTGGTGTTTCAGAAGAGTATTTACTATTCTGTGGCCTCCTCAAAGAACAAATATGTCTCTTTTGGAGAAAGTGAAAGATGTTCCTTGGAAGCAATGATGGTGAAACTTCATCTCATATACTTTGGTCATGTCGTTAGAAGGGGCCAGTTCCTGGAGGAGGACATCATGCTTAGAAATGTGGAGGGTCAGTATTTTTGTTATGTGCCATTGAGTCGCTTGCGACACATAGCAACCCTATATACAAGAACCCTAAATGCTGTTTTATCCTGTGCCAACTCCACCGTCTCAAACACACTCATTCCCACACTCCCCTCACAGAATCGATCCATCTCATCGAGGGTCTTCCTCTCCTGCACCATCCCTCCACTCTCCCAAACATGATAGAAGAGGAAAACTCTAAACATGATGTATTGGCATAGTGACTGTAAAAATGGGCTCAAATATATTGGAGGTGGTGAGGATGGTGCAAGATAGAACAGAGTTTAGATCTATTGTTCATAGGGTCTCTATGGTTACAATAACAATATCTTTATGCAAAGCACTGTGCTATATCTTTTACAAATGTTATGTAATGTGGTGTTCACATAAACTTGGTGAGATGTGTAAGTTTCTCATATGAAAATGAGATTCTTCATTTCATGCAGATGAAGAATCTGCAGAACTTAACATGTTGCATATATTGCATATTTCTTTCTATAAGTAAATAGCACACTCAGGCACCTATGATATTAATGCCTCTCTGTAAAAGAATGAAAATGGGTTTTGGGTGGGTTAATCTATTCACACGTGGATTGACTAGTCTCACCATTGGATTGTGCAGATTCAGCAGCAGAAAATGGGAATCTCAATACAAAAAAGGAAAAGGAAGCAGTGTATATACTTTGGGGTCAGACATTTCTGTGCCAGCCAGACTAGGATTGACACAAGAGCAACAGCCGCCTCAGCAGAGAACCAGAGATCAACCAGAGAAATAACTGACTTGAGAATGATACCTCATAAAACCAGAGCTAGAGGCCTTTACCTACATTTGCTGGAAGACTAAAGGAAGACACCATAGCTGGCAGGGCTAAGGGAAGCTTGTAACACTGACCTAACCTTTGAAGTTGAAGGTCAAAGGGCCTGCAACTATACTTGAGAACTGTCTGGACTGAGAGATTGCAACCTGCTTCAAACTTGAATTGTTGTTGCCTGTTATCTTCTCTAATAATACCCATTAACACTGTTCTGTAAAGTCTAAGTGGTCAATGGATTTCAGGCCTAGTACAACAGTAAGACTGATGTTGGCATTAGTAGAAGTTGGTACACAAGCATGGTAGACTATTTTTGATTTTATAGAAATTACTTTTATACTGTGGTTGATGGTGAGAATTTCCTTTTGTGGGATTAATAGAAGGCAGACTTGGTCATACTCATGCTGCCTACATCCATTTTACAGGTTTAGTAGGGAAGTTAATCAATTAATGAAGTTAACCAATTACAACTCAGATTGACAGCATACAATTCCTTAGTCATTAAAGTTTTTCAAGGGTGTCCACAGGACCTTTGATATCTAATCTAACAGCGACTTAGATCAGTGTTCTAAAGCTTTCTTAATCTTGACAATTATTCATCCTCACTCCTCACAATTTCAGACCTCCAGAAACTTGGGAAAAGGCCCCTGGCTCTGGCTCCCTGGATCAGTAGTATCAAATCAGCTCTTTCTCCTGTTAGTGTCTTGTTCTCCACTGATGCTGCTATGGCTCTCATGTAGGCCCTTGTGACTGGTGCAGGAATCTCTGCTTTTTCTCTTTGCTGTTAGTGAAGTTCCCATCTTTGCTCAATGTAAATCTGCTCAATTTAAACATTATTTCAAGGAAAATGAACCAATCCTATAATTATTAATTTATACATACCCTTTTCCAGGTCCCCAGGTATCCAGTCATGTGATGAGGTTAAGAACAATAGCTGGAAAAGCCACTATGATATTATAGACTGTCTTACTAATTTTATTTTTTTTTCTTCACACCCACTTACAAATCTTCAACAGCTTGATTTTATATCATCAGCCTCTTAATTCTCTATAAGCAGCATCTACCCTGGATGAGAGGCAATGGTGATGAAGGAGGAAGTTCAAGCTGCTCTGAAGGAATTGGCAAAAAACGAGGCTCCAGAAATGGAGAAGGTGAAACCAAGTTTCTCCTTGGAGGCAAGGATTTTGAAGCTCCTTCTCACATACTTTGAGCACATGGCCAAGAGAGACCAGTCCTTGGAGAAGGACAACATGCTCAGAAGGGTGGAGAGACAGGCAGGAGAGGAAGACCTTGGTGAAATAGATTGACACAATAACTGGAGTGTTGGGATTAGATGTGTCAGTGAGAGTGACTCAGGATAGGGTTGATTCAGAGCTGTTGGGCATAGAGTCATTGTGAGTTGCAGGTGATTCAACAACACATAACAACAACAACCCTAGATGAGGTGGACTGAAATAATAAATGGGATCATCAGAATTGGAGTGTCATAAGCCATAATATTGGTGCAGGATATGCAGCGTTCAGAGGCTTAGTGCATAGGGTTACTATGAGTTACAGCCAATTTGACAATGCATAACAAAAACACTATGTAAGTCATGCTGTTCAAATTCACCAGCTGCTCCATGGGAGAAAGGTAGATAATAAATTCCATGTGATTTACTGCCTCTGAAAATCCACGGGGTGTCAGCTATACATTGTTCCCAACTTGACAACAAATATAAACAACCTTTATATATGAAGCCTTAATCAAATAGTGCTTAAATAGTTGGCTTCTTACCACAAACCACCAGCTCCTCTGCAGGAGAAAGAAAAAACAATCTGCCACTTTTATAAAGATTATAGCTTGGAACTCTATAGTTTTACTCTGTCCTATAGGATCATAAGAGTTAAAACCAACTCTATGATAGCATCTTCAATGGATGTTGTTGTTGTTGTTCTGTGCTGTCATGTTGTCTGTGACTCATAGTAACCCCTATGTGCTCTGAACCTTGCTCTGTCCTGAGTCAGTCTCATTGATTCCAACACACCTAACTTCATTAACCCAGTTACTGTATCAATTCATCTCCTCTGGAGTCTTCCTCTCCTGTACTGGGACTGGTCTCTCCTCACCACATGTCCAACGTATGTGAAATGGAGTTTCAAAATCCTACCCTCCAAGGAGAAAGTTGATTTCACCCTCTCCAAGATAGATCTATTTGTTTTCTTGGAGGTCCATAGTGTGATAAAGACTCATCTTCAGCACCACAACTGAAAGGCATCAATTCTTCTGTCATCTAAAGCGATGGTCTAACTCTCTAATACATAGCAAGTAATTGCAATGACCCTGGCCTCTACTCTGATTTTCCACTTTCAATGCACAAGATATCTGTTCTGCCTTCCTCTGTTTCTGACTAATAATGTGATCTTTTCAGGTCTGTACTAAAACCAGAAGAGGATATTTTGATAGGTTTAACTCAGTTATTTCCTCTGGATACTGTTTTATAGGGTTTCATACAGAGTAATATACAGGATGGAATTTATTTTTGGATTGGATTAAACATTACATACCCACTGAAGACATGGACCTGGCTGGATGGCAACCCATTAAATCTACAATTGTGAGTATTTTGGTTTGAATACCACTGGAGGTTACCTGGAACTCCAGGTAGCCAATTGATCTCTTAATACTGAAAACTTTCATCCTTCTTAATGTATGAATATTCAGAAAATATAACTTAGTGAGAAAAAGAATCCCAAAGATAAATTTTGCTTTTTGAGGTGTTTTTGTTTTGTTTTTTCTTGTTATTGTTTTATTATCATAGACCATAGAGAATTGTGCTACTTATTAAAAGGCTATGCTTCTCTGGAGTATCAAATCTACTAGAAGGTCCTAGGGAGAAAGATGGATAGTGTTCTCCCACATGATTTACAGCCTCAGAAACCTGAGGGAGGGTCAGTTATGAGCCAGGGAAATTCAAGAGAGGGAGGGAGAGAAAGGGAGAGAGAGAGAGAACATTCAAGGGAAGGGGAGGGAGAGAAAGAGAACACACCAAGGCTATAAACGGAAAATATGGTCAATAGAAAATTATTTAAATCTAAATTTTTTTGGAGTGTGCTTAAAAGCAAGTAGAAAATGTCTTAATTTGATTAGTAGAATAATTTAAATGACTGGAAAATATTACTCATTCGTTTTCAGAGGGTTGCCTATTTCAGAAAAGGCTAACATCACAACTCCTTGCCAGCTATGCCAACCAGAGCTCCCTGAAAAATGTTAAAGGAGGATATTTGTAAATGATACAACATTCACTCTTTAAAAATTCTCTCTAATAAACAATACCTGTGTTGGTATTCCCCAGGTTGGTGGTGATTTGAGTTTTTTGGTTTCGGGGTTTTTTTTTAATACAAGAGAAGATTTTTTAAAAATAAAATTTTATTTTAATTCTTATATTAAGGGATGTTTATAGAGAAGTTAGATATTTCATTCATTCATTGTTGCATATTTTAACCCCCTCCCTTTCCACTCCCCCAGTTCACTTAAAAAAATCATTCATTGTTGTACAATTACCTACCTCCCTTCCAGCAGTCTTATTTGCAATCATATACCTCTTATCCTAGGCTGTTATCATACATATAATACCTAATAATATATTCCATTTAGACAGTTCTTTTCTTCATCTTTTCCAATGCAATGGTCATTATCTATCTATTCTTATCCTACTCTCCTTCCAACACCCATGTCAGACCTTCTTTTTAGCAGTGGTGTTATGCAGTATTTAACCTTTCGTGGCTGAGATAGTTCACTCAACATGATGTCCTCCAGGATCCCCCATGTTGTATAATGTTTTATGTGTTCATTGTTTTTCAGTGCTGCATAGTATTCTGTTGTGTGAATATACCATCATTTTTCTATCCCTTTGTTGATGGGCACTTGGATTGCTTCCATCTCTGCTATTGTAAATAACACAGCAATGAACATGGATGTGCATATATCTGTTTGGATGGTGGTTACAGTTTCCCTAGGTTATAGTCCCAGTGGTGGCATTGCTGGGCTTGAGAAAATGCCATACTGCCTTCCATAGTGATTGCACCATTTTACACTCTCACTAGCAGTCTCCACAAACTCACAAGTATTTATTGTTTGCTGTTCTATTCAACTTTGCTGTTGTTTCTGGGGTGAGATGATATCTCATAATTGTTTTTATTTACATCTCTCCTAAAGCTAGGGATTTTGAACATGTCTTCATGTATTTGCTTGTCATGTGAATTTCTGCTTTGATGAAGTATATATTTATGTCCACTTTGCTGTTGGGTTGTTTATCTTTTTCTTGTTGAGGTGCTAGAGAATTCTATAAATTTTAGATATGAGTCCCTTATCAGGTCATTGCCAATTTATTTTTTCCCTCAGTCTGTGGCTTTCCTTTTTACCCTGTGGGGGAAATTTTTTTGATGTGCATAGGGATTTGATTCTGAGAAGGTTCCATGGGTTATTATTGTTGTTATGTAACAGTGAGTCACCTGGGACTCATAGTGCCTCTATGCACAATAGCTCTGAACCCTGCCCTATCCCCATTATCACAGTCACTATATCAATCCATTTCATCCATACTCTTCCTGTTCTGTGTTGTCCCTCCACCCTTCCAAGCATGATGTCCTTCTCCAAGGACCGGTTCCTCCTGGCCACATGCCCAAAGTATGTGTGACAGAGCTTTAAAATTTGGCCTCCAAGGAGCAACTTGGTTTCACCTTCTCCAGTTTAGACCTGTTTGTTCTCTTGGCAGCATGGTGTGTTCAATATTCTTCTTCAGCACCACAACTCAAAGGCACTCGCGTCTTCTGTCATCTTTAGTCATCCACTAAAATATAAACAGAAAATCCAGGAAGTTAAAAATAAGGCTTTCTCCTGTCTGTATCAGTACTGTTAGTCAGACTTCCTGATGGTGAGTGCTGCTGTTGTTGTTGTTATGTGCCTGGAGTCCTTTGGGACTCATAGCGACCCTATGTACAACAGCCCTAAACCCTGCTCTATCCTGTGCCAATCTTATTGCCTCTGACACACCCATCCTGATTACCCCAGTCACTGAATCAATCCACCTCATAGAGGGTCTTCCCCTCCTGTGCTGTCCCTCTACTCTACCCAGCATGACGTCCCTCTGTAAAGACCAGTCTCTCCTTGAGTGCATGATCACTGAATAAAGACACACCCGTGAGCTCAGGCCTACTCCCAACTCGCCGGCGGGCAGGGCCCTGGTTTGAACAATTGGGACGCTCTGCCCTGGTTTGTGTTGTTTCCTGTCCGGGTCCCTTAGGTGGTGGCTGCAGTGGCTCGAGGTCTCCACCGCGGGGCCTGGGCTAGGGGAGCGCTCTGGGTCTCTCGGAGCAGGCGCAGCGGCCTGAGCCGGGCCATGTCCCGGGGGAGGAAGGTGAAGAGCGAGTACATGAAGCGGTACAAGGACCCGCGCTGGGACACGTACGCGCCCTGCTACCTCGAGCTGCTGCACTACCGAGTCGCCGACTGCTCCAGCAGGCGCACAACCCCTGGTTTCAGGACGACTGGGGCCATGCTTGCTCCTCGGAGGACACGTCGTCGTCAGGCGGCAGGGGATGCCTCTGCCCCGAGGCTCTGGGCCCCTCGCCCCCGCCGTCCGCTCTGGCCAGCCCCAAGAGACAGGACTCCCACCATCTGGTGCCGGAGGGCCCCGGAGGACGCGGACGCCGAGGGTCCTGCAGAACTGCCCGTTGAAGAAGTAGAAGAAACACCAGAACAACAAACCAAAACTAAGGAAAATGAGAAACTCTCCAGCAGAGCAGGACCTTGACAACAACCAAGTGCCTTGTTTGTCAGAGGAAGTAGGAGAGCGTCCAAAAGTCCTCAAGGATCATCAAGTAAAATAAGAGAAAACAAGCACCCTTTTGCTCTTTATGGTTGGGGCGAGAAACAGACAGATACAGGAAGTCAGAAAACTCACGTGTGTGCATCTGCCCCTATGCATGAGATTCATGAATCGGCATTACGAGCCAAGAACAGAAGACAGATGGAAAAGAGGAAACTGGTTGCTCAGCCGCAACGCACCCACTCTGTGGATGTGGAGAGAAACAGAAGAATAAAGCCTTCTCCCTCAGATAACCCGTGGATGACGGAGTACATGTGGTGCTACTCAGCCAGAGCGTGAAGGCAATCTTGCACACCTGCTCAGGCAGCCTCTTTCTAAAAAGTGTCAGCAAAAGAACATGAAACAAAACAAACCAGATAATCAAGAGAAACCAGACAGGTTTAAGAAACCAATTGAGTATGCAAGAATTTTCTTAGGGATTTTCAAAAGATTGTTATATTTTGATGACTCTTGGTCACCTACCTCAGCAGTAGGGCAGACAGTTTGAAGCCATAAATATTTAAAGTTATTCATGAAGATAATTCTCTAAATCTTTGATATTCTCATAAGGATATTAATTTTTTAAGATATAGACACCAAATGCCTTTACATAGCCGTGGATGCTAGGCATTCGTTGTTCTTATGTTTTAAGTTCAGCCCACTTTCGATAACTACTTGCACTCCACAGCTGACATCATTCCTCATGCAATATACCACTTACCTTTTTTAATGCTTAGTTTCCTTTGTGAAAGAATTTATAAGTATCAGGTGAAAATGAGTTTCTGATGTAGTACTCACAACACCAGAATTGTGGTCCTTCTTGAAAGATTAAACTTGATTGTATTTCAGCTCTGTCCCATTTATGTGTTAAGCTATGACAGTTTAAGAATTATGCGGGATAAGGGTCACCTTTTAAAATCATCATCTAGGTGTTTTTAATTAATTGTGCAAATAAGTTCCCTAAGAGAAGCCATAATTGTGGGTGTTTTTGTTTTGGGGGTGTTTTTTTCATTAAAAGCTGTCATTACCAGCTTTTTTGGTTTGTCTCAAGATTCCCCCCCCCCCCCCAAGGAAAACAATAGGGAATTAATTGCTTGCTGCAGATTTGGCCTCCTGGCATACCTACTGTGGACTTTTTGTATAAGAGCTGACAATGAGATTTAGAATTTATAGTCTGAAGCTTTACTTTGCAAATTGAGACTGTTACTGGGGATGAAAAAAAAAAATTGGTACCCATTAAAAATGTTCTTTATTCTTCTGCCTAACCTAACAATAGCAAAGTCTTGATGATGTATAATATTCCTTGTTTTGATTAAAATACACAAACATTTGAATCTTAGCCAATGTAGACTTAATGCGGTATGTGTGAACTAGTGGTATGTATGTATTCAGACAGATGTAAGAACTTAAATGGAGTGTGCCTTCTCTTAATAATGGTTGCTTCAGGGTAGAAAATGGTTTTAAAAATACTGGTTTCCGTCAGAGTCAAGTCTTCTCCACCTGGAGTCTATGGCCTCTGTGATAGGGCGAATGTTCACATTCTTTAGCACCTGTGGATAGGAGACTAAAGATTTGATGTCAGAGGTACAGCTAACCCAAGACATTTTTATTCCGAGTTTTGTCCATTGTCAAAATATAAGGCCTTTATATACTGTCATCTTAGATGAAAGTGTTACGTTTTGAAAACTAATACTAGAAAATTGTGAAGTGTTTCATTTTTTTTTTTTAATGTTTAAAATGTTTTGCTGGAGTGGATTTTGTCATGTCAAGAGTTCACCTAATTATAGAGAGATATATTTAATTAGAAGAAAACTTGATACTATGTACTATCCAAAACATCCTTGCTAGCAATTTTGGTGGTGTAATTAATAAAGTCTTCTAAACATTGCAGTCACTTAAAAACCCAATTGATGTGGCAATTTACCTTAATGGAAATGCTTGTGAAACTGTTGCCTCATATCACTTATTTCATGTTAGGTTTTAGCCCTTAAGTTCAAGCTTTTCGTGTTGCAACTGACAATCTTAGGAGAGACAGCCTCAAAGTGTAATTTAGGCTAGACACTGATGGACTGCCTTAGAAACGTGACTTTCTATTAGGCTTTCCACAAGCCAACTTTTCTGTAGTTTAAGAAACAATTTAGTGTGATTGCTTACCATGGAAAACCATACAAAGATGATCTCAAAGGCAATATTGGTGGTCAATTTTCCCCTTTTTAAGTAGAGAAAATAGTATCATGCTTTTTAATGTATATTTGGTATGCATGATCAACAAAAATTAATTCTGAGCCTCCATCTTTTATTGCTTAGGGTTTCTTTTATTTCTCTTTAAAGGGGTGAAAATTACCTTTTAAGCATGTGAGCCATTTAAAATTTTAACTATTCTATGGTCCTACTTTTCCCTCTCATTCTAGAAAACTAATGTGATTGTGATCATGTTCAGAATTCTTGGGGCTACTTTCAAGACAGTATAAAATTATCTTTCATGTTGAAAAGGTCTGAAACCTTTGGATTCTAGTTATTTCTATATAAGATTCTTTAAATTTCATTTCAAGTTCTCAAAACAATTTGCCACAAAAAAAAAAGAAA
>NW_006400092.1:187849-199000 GCF_000299155.1 Elephantulus edwardii | reverse complement strand
AAAACCTCTGGGAAGCAGCCAAAGCAGTAATCAGAGGTCAACTTATAGCAATAAGCAAACACATCAAAAGACAGGAAAAACAGATATTTGACACATCTTTTAATTAAGCTGACCCAAAACAAAATGGAAGACTCAAATTAAAAAAAAAAATAAATGGAAGAAGAAATAGTACTATCAACCTTACAGAATGAAGAAAGATTGTAAAAGAAGACTAAGGGGTAGTAAAAAAAAATGTCCTGAGACAGGTTGCCACCTAGGAATGAACATCTTAAATGCAAGTGAGTTAATTCCATCTGGCTCATAGCAACATAATGAGTTATGGAGTAGAACTTTTCAACAGAGTTTTCTTGGCTCTGACTTTTTTAAAAATAATATTTTTATCTTTCATATACGTTGTGTTTCATGTATGTTCACTGTGTCTTATACAGTCTTTTATTTACATTATATTTCATTCATTTATACTGTTGAATCTCCCATCCCTTTACAATGAACCCAGCTAATTCATGCATAATGTCCTCATATCCCATTTTTTGATGGTCAATTACCAACTTGTCCGTCCCTGTCAAACCATTTAATTGAAGGAACGAGCATGTCCCTTTTGCTGAAGAATCCTCCATTCAACTTGGAAACTTTGAGCATCTGTATCTGCAAGTAATGTCTTGTCCAGAGAAAGCTATCAGGTTGCAGTTGGCTCTGACTTTTATGGAAACAAATAAGCAAGCCTTTCTTCAATGGTGCTGCTAGGGGATAAGAACAGTCACTCTTTAAGCTAGTAGTCAAACTGCTTGTGCCACTAAAACCTAGATGAACATTCTTTCCAGAGACTATGTAGGATATCTTTCTTTAAAATCTCTTCTTGTTTTAGTTATACAGTACTATTATCCCAGAGTTACCACAGGTCGAAGGCTATAACATGCAGAAAGATATTAATTTACTGTTTTGGATGATAGAAGTTCAAATTCAGGGCAGAGGTAGGCCTTCCTTCTCCCAGTCAGTGATAGAGAAGTCCTTGCATCTTTCAACATTTGTAGACCAGATGTTCCTTGGAGATGCTTATGTGTTTTGGTCCAAAAAGATACACTGTACTCCTGGTCATTATTTTTCTGTAGTACTAAGTCTTTTCCTCCTCTTTTATCACTAATGAGATTAAAAAAGATTATAAACTACACTTCCACCAGATGCTCTGCTGGAGGAGGGGGCAATCTCCTCTTGTACCAGTCAGATCTGATTTGACGGTACACGTAAAAATAATACAATTAAAAAAAGATTATAAACTACACTGTAGGTAAACTCTCCATATCTCAGATTGGGGCTGAAGGGAAGAAGGAATGTTACATTCCACTTTTAATCCTTTTAATATACAACACTATATAAATTGCTCATTTTTCTCCCTCAGAGCCATGGTAGATTTGAACTACCAGAGACAACACCATCAGAGCTCCCTCATTAAGTATATGTACTTTGGGAGGATAACACACTCATTTACAGTACACAAAAACAATGATACCTCTACACACCACATAAATTAAAACTAAGTATAACATTTCAAAATTATTTCTAGTAGAACTCTTGTTATATTTTGACAACTCCCCAACTTGCTTAGAAGAATTGACTAGACTCTTTTTTTAAATAAATGTAAGGCTTTGTAATTTTAGATACTAATTATAATTTATGGTTTATTTGTTTAAGATGGAAAAATTTGTTTTAAGCAACAAGTTGTTGTATACTGTTGAATAAGAACCAACTCATAGCTCAGGTGGGTGTTCAGAGGCAGTAAATGCACAGGAGGGGATTGCCCATTCTTCTCCCTTGAACCACGATCCTTTGGGATTGCAACACAGCTTTTGAGAAAATTAAGCAGATGTTTCCTTCTTTTGTGTGAAGGACAAAGGTTTTGGGTATACCCACACCTACAGCTACACCAGAAATTCTCCTGTTAAGAAAAGTTTAAAAACTTAAAAAAGAGAAGTCTTTCCCACTCCTTATTCTCACTCTGACTGTTATTCCCTTCTGCCTTTCTGGGGACTACTGTTACTGCATTAATATTTGTATTCTTTCTTTGACTTCTCTGTAGAATCAAGTTTTACTTACAAAAAAGTATACAAAAAATTATGCAAATATGTGACTGTTGAGATTTAGGTATGGAAGATGAAAATGTTACTATCTTGATCTATTTTCTAGAAAAATTTGGTTTAATATTTTTTTAAAAATAATATATTTGAATGTATTGATATTTATGCATCTTAAAATGATAATGTTTGTTCAAAAGTTGGTACTGAAAAATTTTGAATCACGAATATTTGGAATTATTGTTTTACTGCTGCTATAACAGAAATTACAAAAGTTGAATGATTTTAACAAATACTAGGTGGTTGCCTCATAACTTATAAGGCACTTGTTTTCAGTTACTGATGAGTTTATTTACAACTCATAGAGTCTTTATGAACATATTGAAACCTTGTCCTGTCTTGCTCCATTCTCACAATCTCCTGTGTGCTTAAGCCCTGTATTCATTGTGTCAAAATATCTCATTGAGAGTCTTCCTCTCTTTTGCCAACCCTCTGCTTTCTTCTTTTCTAAAACTAATGTCTATTTTCAAGAAATGGTGCCTCCAACAACATGGCCAAAATATAGGAAATCACATATCACAATCCTTGTCTCCAAGGAGTACCATGGTTTCATTTCATCCAAGAATGATATTTTTTCGTTTAGAAGTCCATCAGATATTAATACTCTTCACCAAGATTATAACTCAAGAGATGAATTTTTCTTAGGTCTTTTTTATTCCAGCTTTCACATGCATATGAAGCAACTGAGATTACCATGGCTTGGATAAGGTCTTAGTCTTTGAACAGATATCCTAGAAAATTAGAAGACCAAAATTTAGGATGCCATATATAGAACATCTTTTCTCTCTGTGTTGGCTCTAGAACAAGGTCCTTGTTTCCTTTCAATATCTGTGGATATCGAACTGCAACCTGATGGCTTGCTTTGGACTGGACTTTACTACATTGGAGCAGTGCTCTGTATTGCATCCCACCCTAATCTCCCTATATCAGTCAGGCTTGATTATATCAGACCACATTTTAGGGATCATTTCATCACTACATAACTGCCACTGACAAAGTACTATGAATGACAGTCCAGTCAAGCTGACATATATATTTGGAACATTAAAATCCATGAGAATTACAAAATAAATCTGTCTCTCAAATTATTATTTTCCAAGACCTTTTCTTTTCATATAATCATGTAGAATCAGAAAACCAGTCCCAATTCTTTTTTTTTTAACACAGAGGCACTTTTTGATTTAGAAATTACTACTTTTGATTAAAGAATTATTTAGAATAACTGCTTCAATTAAGGAAGTTAACATTTTTAAAGGTACATTAGTTGTTTCAGTATTATATCTTCAGTCCTTGGCTTGTAGGGGTTTTCCTTCACAAAGAAAGGGAAGACACAAAATACATAGTTGTGTTTTGAACAGAAGGATGTGGGAGGGAGTTTTGTGCTTTCATTTAAGTTCTTTATAATATGCTGTCTTTTTTTCTACAGATTTCAAGTCACAGGCCAAACTGAAGAGAATACCTGTGCTGTCATTACAAAGACAGGTGTTTTTTCTGAAAAATGCTCCAGTCAAAATCACTGGATTTGTCAAGAAGTTATTTATTAATCCACAGGTAAAAACTACAGTCTTCAACACGATCACACTTCAACATGAAGAAAACAAAAAATCCTCAAAAATGGAACAATAAGCCACATCATGATAATATGAACAAAAGTTTTAAATTGACAAAAATTTAATCTTGATTGAACCCACAATAAAAATCTCCAAGTCTATAATAGTGATTGTGTCCCTTTTTGTTTGCTCAGGGATGTTCCTTTCTTGATTATCTCCTTGCTAACCTGTCCCTTCTTATGCTTCATTTTCTAATAGCAGTTAAATATACTAGATCGCAGTTAAAGGCAACCCATACCTCCTTCAAAGATTTTCCCTTGACCACAATGTAGCTTTTATTTATTACTGACTCTCTTTCACAAAAGTCAAACTTCCTTTCAGGAATTAAATACTTTTCTAATTGTTTTAACTTTCTACCTCCCACTTCAAGTTCTAATGAGTAGCCTTCTACTTTCCCTACACTCACAGTAAAATATTTTCACCAAAGTCACCAAGGATTCCCTTCTGATTAATGATAATTTAAAATTCTCAGATTTTTAACTTTATTCCTCACCAGGGTTGCTTGTGCTCCCTTGTTTTCCTTAGTCTTTGCTGAGTCTCTTCATGGTCTTCTAATTCCTTAAACAATGATAGTTCTGAGTTCTGTTCCTCCTCTATCATACACAATTTTTGGCTGATCTCATTCACTCCATACCTTCAAATGCTATGACTTTATCAATAACTTTAAACCCATACTTTCAGCCTAGATATTACTATAGATGATTACATAAGGCTGATTACAAATCTTAACATAAAACAAAAAACCTTAAACTAGAGCAATAAGCACCATCATGATAAAGAGAGCAAAGATTGAAGTTGTCAGTTACTTGCATCCGCAATCAACATCCACAAAAACAGTAGACAAGAAATCAAATGATGAATTGCATTGTTAGTCTGAAGACTGAAATGTACCTGACCAAAGTCACAGTATTTTCAGTTGCTTCATATGTGTGTGAAAGCTGGACAATAAAAAGAAGACAAAGAAGAAATGATGCCTTTGAACTATAGTGTTGAAGAGTAGTGACTATTTCATGAGCTGCTAAAAGAACTAATAAATCTATTTTGGAAGATGTGCAGCAAGAGTGCTGCTTAGAAGCAACGTCGATGAGATTTTGTCTCACGTACTTTGCATATGGTATTAGTAGGCAGTCTTTAGAAAAAAAACATCATTCGTGGAATGGTAGAAAAATCATCAAAAAGAGGAAGACTTTTAATGATATGGATTGACAAAGTGACTGCAATGACGACACACTGAAGTTTGTGAGAATGATGCAGAATCAGGTAGGGTCTCTAGGAGTAGAAATTACTGACACTGACATCACTAACAATAGCACACATTGGACCTATGTGTTTGCATATGTCAAGACCTTTCAGTTTTACATGTTAAACAATAACCTCCTTTAATTAGTGAATAGCTGTAATATGCTTACATGACTCCATGACAGTCTTTTGTGTCAACTATTTTTCACTCCTTATATTCAAACGTAGAGAGCTTTGGTGTCCTAGTGGTAAGGATTGTTCTGCTAACCCAAAGGCAAGCAATTTGAATCCACCACCTGCTTTATGGGAGAAAGATAAGTAGTAATCTTCTGTGCAATTTACATACAGCCTCTGAAAAGCCTCTGGTAAATTGATTTCTATTCAACAACACATAACAAGATGAAAATTTACTCCTAAACACTTACTTTCTACCTATATCCCCTTGCAATTATTTCTGGGATGTATCTACATATCTTTATATTGATCTTAAATTACTGTAGCATCCTTTGTCTTCTAGTTTTGTTCCTCCACATTTTTTCTTTGTATCTTAGGTATGTTTTTGTGGTTGTGTACCTGTTGAATAAAAACTAACAGTTGACCCTCCATGTGTGTTTCAGAGGCAATACATTTTACAGAAGGAAATTGTCCACACAACCTATTGGATTAAAATAGCCTGTCTTTGGATTAGCAAAGCTACTCCTTGTTGTGTTTGTTGTTGTTGTGTGCCATTGTATTGCTTGTGATTCATAGTAACCCTATGTACACCAGCTCTGAACCCTGCTCTATCCTGACCCAACCTTATTGTCTCCGAGACACCTATCTCTTACCTCAGGCACTAAGTCAATCCATCTCATCAAGGGTCTTCCTCTCTTACATTGTCCCTCCACCATCCCAAGCTTGATGCCCCTCTCCAAGGATTGGTCCCTCCTTGCCACATGCCCAAAATATGTCAGACAGAGCTTCAGAATTCTTTCTTCCAAGGAGTAGCCTGGTTTCACCTTCTTTAAATGAATTAGTTTGTTCTCTTAGCAGTCCATGGTATATGCAATACTCTTATTGTACAGCTGGGAAGTCTTTTTAATTTAGTTACAACCCATCTATTCCGGAGACCAGAAAAGGATCTTTGAAACCAACTGCTCTCAAATAAAAAAGACTAGCAAAACTGCCAAGCAAAACTTTACAGCATTGTCTGAAGGTGGCTTTTGCTAAAGACTTAATTTTCTTGACCAACTTATTGCCAGCTGCAATATCTACACCAGGCCTCTGGACTGCTGGAGGAAGGCTATGTCATGATAGCAGATATCCTTCCTATAAATGACTCCTTCAAATATTATTGTAGCCAGCCCCTTCTTGGCTTTAAGTGCTGATGAAATTTTCAAGGATAGCTGTTACTGTAAGGACTCTACCTCCACTAGTCACCACTTGCCATCTTTCCTGCTTGGATTACCTCCAACCCCAAAGCCTGAGCCTTGGGAAGCCCTTCCTTTGACCTATGGTTTTGGCCCTACTCATCCTCACCCCTCTGCTCCTACTCCTTCCACCTTGGGTCCCCATACATGTTTTACTAGTTATCCTTCTATCTTTAGAGTAATGGTCTTATGCAGTATTTGATCTTATGAGACTTAGTTACTTCACTCAGAATAATGATCTTCAGTCTTTTCCAAGTTACACAGTATTTTTTAAATTGTTTTTTCTGAGTGCATAGTATTCCATTGTGTGAAAGTACCACAGTTTCTCAATGCATTCAGTTGTGGTTGTACATTTGGCCTGTTTCCATGTTCTTTCAATGGTGAATAACTCTGCTATGAACACTGGTGTACAAATCTGCATTTGTGTCTCATTAATCTCCTTTGCTTATATTCCTGGTAGTGGAATAGCTGGGTCATACGGAGTTTCTATGTTCAAATTTTTGAGGAAACATCAAACTGTTTTCCAGAATGGTTTTACCACTTTATAGTCTCAACAACAGTGTATGAGAGGTCCCACCTCTCCATATCATCTCCAATATTTATTGCTTGCTGCCCTGTTAAACTTACAGGGGTGAGATGATATCTCATTGTGGTTTTGATTTGCATCTCTCTTCTTGCCAGTGATTTGAAGCACTTCTTCATGTGTCTCTTGGCCATCCTAATGTCTTTTTCTGTGAAAACTCTTCTCATGTCTTTTGATCACTTTGTAGTTGAATTATCAGTCTTTTTCTTCTGGAGGCCCTGGAGTATTCTATAAACATTTATTATGAGAACTTTGTCTGAGATAGTATTGTCAAATGATTTTTCCCAGTCAGTAAGTTTTCTTTTCACTTTATTGGAAAAAAAGTTTTTTATAAGAATAGAGATTTAATTTTCAGAAAGTCCTATTCATCAAATTTATCCTCTTCAGGTTGTGCATTTTTGGCTGTATTTTTCAGTCTTTATATACCATAGACTAGAGCTTCTAAGCTTGGTCTCAATTTGTCCCTTATGAACTTTATGGGTTTGGGCTTTATTCCCAGGTCTTTGATCCACCTTGAGCTGATTTTTGTTTATGGTGTGAGATGAAGATCCTGTTTCAGCTTTCTGCAGGTAGCAGTCCAGTTTTGCCAGCACCATTTATTGAAGAGGTTGTCATTTATCCATTTAATTGGTTTTATTTCCTTGTTAGTTATCCCTTGATCATAAATAGAGAGGTCTATTATTGAGTTCTCAGTTCTGTTCCATTGGTCTATGTTGTTTTGTTTACTACCTCTGTATAATAGGTTTTGAGATCAGGAAGTGTTATGACTCCCACTTGATTTTTGTTATTCAGAAGTGCTTTGCTTATTCAGAGTCTTTTCCCCTCTCCAAATAAATGTGACAATTTCCCTTTCGATCTCCTTTTTGGTAGGATTGTCATTTTCACAATATTGAGTCGTCCTCTCCATGAACAAAGCACATTTTCCCATGTCTTTAGCTCTTTTATAGTGTCTCACAAAAATGTTCTATAGTTTTCTTTTCACAGGTCTTTTGTGTCTCTATTTAGATTCATACCCAACAATCTCAATTTGGCTATTGTAAATGGTATTTTCAGTAGAGGATTCCTGCTTATTTTTGGACATTGATCTTTAATTCTAACACCCTACTAAACTGGTCCACTGACTCTAACAAGGTTTTGTTGTTTGAGTTCTTTTGGAGGAGATTTTGGTGTGAGGTTTTTTTTATGGGTTTTTGTTTTTTGGGTTTTTTTTTGAGTCCTTGGGGTTTTCTGTGTACACTATCATATTATCTGCATACAGTGACAGTTTAACCATCTCTTTGCTGGTCTGGATGCCTTTTATTTTCTTCTCTTGTTATAATTCCCTAACAAATAACTTCCAATTCAATAGAAGTGGTGACGGTGGCATCCTTGTCTGGTCCCTGTTTCAAGGAAAATATTTGTAATCTTTCTTCATTGAGAATGATATTGGCTCATGGTTTTGCATATATTTGCAACTTTTTATTGTGTCGAGGAAATTCCTTTCTATTCCAGTATTGCTGAATGCTTAATCAGAAAGGGGTGTTGGATTTCATAAAATTATTTTTCTGCGCTAATTACTAAGATAATTTTATTGTTATTTGCTTTGTTAATATGGTGAATATGCTCATTGTTTTTCTTCATCCTTGCATACCTGTTTGCAAAGCCCACTTGGTCATGATGAATTATTTTTTGATGTGCTTTTGGATTTAATTGGCCAGAATTTTATTAAGGAGACATTGGTCTGTAGTTATATTTTTTGGAAATATCTTAGCCTGGTTTTTGTATTAGTGTTATTGTTGGGGACCTCTTATCCTACTTCTCTGGGAGAAATGATTCCTGGAAGAAATGATTAAATAAAGACACAAGAGACAAATAACTTACAGAGACAAAACAGCACAGGACAGGCCTGGACCGGCCAGACAGGACAGAATGGGACCAGCCCTGGGCAGCTGTGCTATCTTTATTTACAGCTTTTGGAAACAAAGAGATAGTTCACAGAGAAATAGAAACCTTAAGGGTCACACCATAGAGTCCAGGGGGGCCGGGTACAAGTAGAAACAGCAAGATTAACGTTGAGGTTGGATGGGCTAAGTACATAGTTAGATACATTCAACCATGACTTCTTTGTATTCATAAACTCTGCTTTCTCTCATCTTGCAACAACCTTATCAAGATAAGGAATAATAATGAAAGTTAGCGTCTAAAGATGGATGAGAATAACATGCAATCTTCCTTCTCAGAGCCCTTGTGAACTCTGCTTGCAATCTTCTTCCCAGCCATATTCTAAGGATGCAGTCCTTTACATTCTATGGTCCTCTACAGGTTATGCTTGCTTTATAGAATGTCTCTGGGAGCATTCCTTTTTCTATATTCTTGTATAATTTAAGTAGATTTGGTGATACATTTTTTGTGAATGGTTGGTACAATTCAACTGTGAAGCCATCTGGTCCAGGACTTTTTTTTACGGGGCAGTCTTTTTATTACCTGTTCAATTTCTTATTTTGTGATGGGTCTATTCAAGTGTTCTATATCTGTCCATATCTGTCTCGGTAGGGCATGAATTTCAAGGACTTTGCTCATTTCCTCTTGGTTTTCAAGTTTATCAGAGTACAGAGATAACATTCTGATATTATAGATTTAATTTCCTCAAGTTGTGTTCTGATGTCACCTTTATCATTCATTAATTATTAGTGTATTCTCTCTTTTTTTTTCCTTTCGTTAAGTTTGCCAATTTTATTGAACCTTTGCAAAAACCTGCTCTTGGTTTTGAAGAGGCTTTCAATTGTTTTTCTGTTTTCTTTTATTGCTTTCAGCTCATATCCTTATAATTTCCTTTCTTCTGAAGGTTCTGGGATAGGATTGTTGTTCTTTTTCTATTTGATGAAAGTGCTGACTTACATCATTACTTTTGCTTCTTTCTTCATTTTTTATGAGTTCACCTATTGCTATGAACTGCCTTCTGAGGATTGCCTTAACTTCAGCCCAGAGGTTTTGGTATGTTGTATTTTCATTATCATGTTTCAAGGAACATTTTTAAATTTAATTCCTAATTTCTTCTCAAACCAAACTGTGTTCTAGCAGGGTGTTATTTAGCTTCCACCATGGTGGCTTTATAGGCTTTATCCTTTTGTGGTTAATTTCTTGTTTTATGGCATTGAGGTATGAGAAGATCCTCTGTATTATTTCAGTATTTTTTAATTTATTGAGGCTTTCTTTGTGCCATCATATATGTTCAGTTCTGGAGAATATACTATATGAACTTGAGAAAAGGGTGATTTGAATTTTAGTTGGGTATAGTACTCAAAATACATTCACAAGCTCAAGTTGGCTGAATGTATTGTTTAGATCTTCTGCAACCCTGTTAAGTCTCTCATCATATCTATTTCTTCCTTCAGTTCTTTTAACAGTTGTTTTATGTATGTGGCATGTCTATTATTTGGTACATAGATGTTGACCAATGTTATGACTGCTTGATATATTGTGCTTTTAATCATTATATAGTGCCTTTATTTTATTTCATTATGAAGTATATGTTATCAGAGATTAGTATTGACACTTCCATTTTTTTGTAGATGCTGTTTGCTTGGTATTCTTTAAGTCACTTCTTTTCTGCAAATAATGTAATTCTTCCTTCATATTTGCTGAGCACAGGGTCAATTGCCAATTGTTTTCTTCCAATTGTCTGTACGTACCACCCATTGTCTTCTTGCTCACATGGTTTCTTCTGAAAAATTAGAACTTACTCTAATTATTTTTCCTTTGTAGGTGACTCTTTGTTTTTTTCATGCAGCTTCCAATATTCTATCCTTATTTTTTTTATTTCAGAGAATTTAACTACCGTATACCTTGATGTTTTTCTTTTTGGATCTAGTCTATTTGGAGTTCTTTCAGCTTATTTAATGTGGATTTCTGTTATTTCTATTACTGTACTGTGGCTGACTCTGAGAAGAATGGGAATCCCAGGACATTTAATTGTGCTAATGCTAAACCTATACTTGGACCAAGAGGCAGTCATCAGAACAGAGCAGGGCAACACTGCATAGTTCAAAATTGGGAAGGGTGTATGCCAGGTATGTGTCCTGTCTCCATACCTTTTCAACCTGTATGCAAAGAAGATTATCTGAGAGGCTGGGCTCTATGAGGAGAAGCATGGCGTTAGGATTGGTGGACGATCTATCAACAATCTGCATTATGCAGATGAC
>NW_006400092.1:186517-187749 GCF_000299155.1 Elephantulus edwardii | reverse complement strand
AAACAAACAAACCAAAAACCCAAACACAACAAAACACAACAACAACAAAACCCCAACAATTTATTGAAAATTATAATGTGGAATGTCTGAAAGAGATGTGAAATTAATACATTTAGAGAGATTGTACCACCAGGCTTATTAAGGGGTTGTTGTTGTTGTTGTTAAGTGTCGTGGAGTTTCAGGCAACTCATAGCGACCCTATGAAGAGAGTCCTCAACGCTCGTGTGTCTTTCATCCTCTTTCCAGGTTCATAGGGTTTCTGGAGGCAAGCTATTACAGAAGTAGATGCCGCTCCTGCTTCCAAGCTTGTTTTAATTGGGGAGCTCCACCCCACTCTCTGTCCTCATTGGGTAACCAACCATTAATGCATTTGACACCTCAGTGTCACAGTGTTCAGCCCCACAGCAAGTTGTACAGCAACTTGTACACCAGGGCCTAGAGAGGATTAAACCAGGCTGCTCCTTGGAGGCAAGGATTCTGAAGTTTCATCTAACATATACTTTGGACATGTTGCAAGGAGGGACCAGTCCTTGGAGGGGGACATCATTCTTGGAAGGGTGGAGGGACAGCACAGGAGAGGAAGACCCTCTATGAGGTGGATTGATTCAGTGACTGGGGCAATTGGGGTAGGTGTGTCGGAGACAGTGAGATATTCAGGGCTATTGTACATAGGGTCACTATGAGTTGCTGGCAAATTGACAACACGTAACAACAACAAAAACAAAAACAAAAATTTACACATTTTCCTCCTCCTCTCTTCCTTCCCTACGTGGATTATTGTTTATTATTTAAGATTTTAAATTTGTGATTTCGTCTTGAATCTTCAAGAGGAAAGGATAGATTTAATAATGAAAAAAGAAAAAAAGTTGCAAAAAGAAAAAAAGAACCTAAAGATTTGAAAAATTCTGTTGTACAAACTGATATTTTCACCACGGATGTGGCTTTAAAAAAAGAGATTTATTAGCCTTCCTTCTAGGTTAAATATGTTGGCATTGAGAGAAAACTAAACTCAAAGCAAGCAGAATTAAGAAAGTAATATAGAATCAAAATTAAAAACAAAAATTCCAAAACCAATAGAGAAAATCAACAAAGCTAAACATTAGAACATTAGATATTTGAAATATCAACAAAATTTGATAAGGATAAGGAGAGAATCCTGAAAGCAGCAAGGGAGAAACAAAGAGTAACCTATAAGGGAGAACAGATAAGATTAAGTGCCGATTTCTCAGCAG
>NW_006400092.1:167217-180997 GCF_000299155.1 Elephantulus edwardii | reverse complement strand
GCAATGAGATTGGCACAGGATAGAGCATGGTTTAGGGCTGTTGTGCATAGGGTCGCTATGAGTCGCAAACGACTCGACGGCACATAACAACAACAAACGACCTTATCTATCCAGTGATGATTTTTTAAAAGTTATTTTTCCGTTTATCTATAGTCACAATTTTTTCTTCCATGTTTTGCATTTTCTTCTGTGGTTATGTAAGTTCTTCTTCATCAATGTATGTCTTCTGGCTCAGGGTCTCTGGTGTGTTTGCTTCCTTAGTTGCTACATAGTTTGTTCCATCATTTGTACCTTCTTCCATAGCTGTTCAAATAACTTCTCATGAATCTGTTTTTTCTGGTTCTCTACTTCTAGATGCCATTCTTTCTTCCATTATTTGTACTTTCTTTTATATCTGTTCTAATATCTCTATATGAACATATATCATTTACCTTCTTAACTCTGGGATATTCAGTGGGTCTGCAATACTATCTGCTTTTTTTTTTTTAGAAAGCTTAATTTATTTTTTTTTCAGTGTTTGTAGTTGCCTGCTGCTTTTTTGACATTATGTGAACTTTTCCTTGATATATGTTAGGTCATTTCTATTGTTTATGTTATTATCTTCTGTTGTGTAAGTAGTTCTTATTTTTATGATGTTACTAATTACTTGCCAGGTTAAAATGCTCATTTTATGGAGTTAGCCACTTACTCTACTGAAAGTCCTTTCTGGGAAAATGTGCCATTACTAAAGTCCCTTAAGTTCTCCCCGTTCTGCACTGCAGCCCTTCAGGAATCTTGCCTTAATGTAGTCTTCTGTCCCAAACTCTCTTGTCCATCTTCATCCATGAGGTGGCTAAGTGGTGTGAGACCATATGCTCTGCTTGAGCAGTTTCTGTCCAGGGGAAAGTTCAAATGAGCTCTCTTTCTTGCTGTTCAATGTACTGAGAAAGCTGGAAAAGTCTTTCCCCTGCTTATAGCTCTGTGTCCCAAACTTTCTTGTCCTGTTTGGGCCCTGAGATGGCTCTGCAGCTATGGAAGCAAGGATCCCCGACTGGATGGGTCTATCCCCAGGGAAGTTTCAGTTTCCTGTCTCTCTACAAGCATCCTAAAGTACTCACTCTGGGGGGCAGTATTTTAGCTGATGTGCATTTTCTCCTGAAGCTTAATATTTCCCCCCTTTTTTTCTTTGGTGGACCATGATCAGGGCCACCAACTGAAGAAGGTTGTGCATAGGGGTCTCAAGTCAACCCTCCCTCTCACAGAAAGCTGAGAAAGTCTTTCCCCTGCTTGCAGCTCTGTTTCCCGTGTTTATGATTTTTCGTGTATTTGAAATTGGGCAACCTTATTGCTTAAATACATGAATACTTGGACAGGACTTCAAATTTGCACTCTCATTTTAGTTCTATCATAATCTTGGTCTCAATGTCACCAAATAAGGGACCATAGCTTTCATAAAGTTTATGTTCCTGAAATAGTTTTTATTATGTCATTTCTTAGTCTCCTTGATCCTATTTAATTTTTCTTAAACAGAACAATACTAAATGATCCAGGAAGTATTAAAAGAAGATGGAAAGAATATACTGAGTCACTGTATGGGAAAGAATTGGCAGACATAGAAGGATTTCATGAAACAACATATGAGCAAGAGCCTATGGTGATAAAGGAAGGAGTTCAAGCTGCTTTGAGGGAAATAGCAAAAAATAAGTCCCCAGGAATATATGGTATACAAATTGACATATTTCAGCTAACAGATGTTGCCCTGGACGTGCTCACCAAGTTGTGCCAAGAAATCTGGAGAACAACCACTTGGCCAACTGCCTGGAAGAGATCTATATTTGTTCCCATCTCAAAGAAAGGTGACCCAACAGAGTATGGAAGCTATAGAACAATATTATTGATTTCACATGCAAGCAAGATTCTACTGAAGATTATCCAAAAATGACTGGAACAGAACATCAGCAGAGAACTGCCAGAAGTCCAGGCTGGGTTTAGAAGAGGTCGTAGTACTAGGGATATTATAGCTGATGTTAGATGGATCTTAGCTGAAAGCAGAAAATACCAGAGGAATGTCTATCTGTGTTTCATTGACTAGGCAAAGGTGTTTGACTGTGTGGATCATAACAAACTGTGGCTGACTCTGAGAAGAATGGGAATCCCAGAACACTTGATCGTTTTAATGTGAAACCTATACTTGGACCAAGAGGCAGTCGTCAGAACACAGCAAGGAAACACTGCATGGTTCAAAATTGAAAAGGGCGTACACCAAGGATGCATCCTATCTCCATACCTTTTCAACCTGTATACAGAACAGATTATCCGGGAGGCTGGGCTCTATGAGGAGAAATGTGGGGTCGATTGGTGGACAATCTATCAACAATCTGCGTTATGCAGATGACATAACCTTGCTTGCTGAAACTGAGGAGGACCTGAAGCACTTGCTACAGAAGGTCAAGGACTGCAGCCTCCGATATGGATTGAGGCTCAATGTCAAGAAGGCAAAGATTCTCACCATTGGGCCAATTGGCAGCATCAGGATGGATGATGAAGAGATTGAGATTGTTCACAGCTTCAGTTTGCTTGGCTCTACAGTCAACACTCTCGACACCAGGAGCCAGGAAATTAGAAGACATATTGCCATGGGAAAGTCTGCTGTTAGGGACCTCTTCAAAGTACTGAAGAGCAATGGTGTCTCTTTGGAGACTAAGGTGCGCCTGATACAGGCCATGGTCTTTGCTATCACTTGTCATGCATCAGAGAGTTGGACAATGACTAAGGATGACAGAAGGAGAATTGATGCATTTGACCTGTGGTGCTGGAGAATAATATTAAAGGTACCATGGACTGCTAGGAAAACAAACAGATTCATCCTGGAAAGGGTCAAACCGGACTGCTCTTTGGAGGCAAGGATTCTAAGGCTCTGTCTGACATACTTTGGACATTTTGCAAGGAGAGACAGGTCCTTGGAGAGGGACATCATGTTTGGTGTGGCGGAGGGACAGTGCAGAAGGGGAAGGCCCCCTATGAGGTGGATTGATTCAGTGGTTGGGGTAATCGGGATGTGTGTGTTGGAAACGGTGCAATTGGCACACGACAGAGCCAGGTTTAGGGCTATTGTACATAGGGTCACTATGAGTTGCAAGCGACTTGACGGCACATAACAACAACAACAACAACAATTATTACACTTCTCTGATACATTCCTCTAACAGTGTAAAGTGACCTGTATCAGGTAGCACAGACAACTGGAGAAAAGACAACAATAATCTACACCTCCATATATACCTCTATGAAGAATAATTTGGCATCAGGATTAGAGAAAGACTTGTCAACAACCTGAGTTATGCATATAACAGGCACAACCTTGCTTGCTGAAAGTGAAGAGGACTTGAAATGTTTGCTGCCAACATCAAAGACTACAGATTTCAAAATGAATTACATCCCAACATCAAGAAACAAAAATTCTTAACATTGGACCAGAAGGCAACATCAAAATAGGTGTACAAAAGATTGAAACTTTAATTTACTTTATCTTGACATCAGTAGTCAAGAAATTCAAAGGCATATTGTATTGGGAAAGTCTGCAGTCAAGGTTCTCTTTAAATTGTTGTTGCGGCTGTGTGCTGTTGAGTCAGAATCGACCCATTGCTGACCCTCCAGTGGGTTTTCAGAGGCAGTTAATTGTAGGGGAGGAGATTGTCCATCCTCTGCGGAGCAGCTGGTGGACTTGAACCGCATGCCTTCGGGATTGCAGCGCAGCTTCTTGCAACTAGACCACCAGAGCTGCACTATACCAATTTAAAGACAAAGGTCCACTTGATTCTGGCCATAGTCTTTTCAATCACTGGCTATGCATCTGAGAGCTGGCCAATTAATAAGAATGACAGAAGAAGAATCGATGACTTTGAAGTATAATTTTGAAGAACAGCTCTGAAATTGCCTTGAATTGCCAAAAGAACAGATATATTTCAGAGAAAGAGCAGCCAGAGTGCTCCTTGGAGGCAAGTATGGTGAAGCTTCATCGCACCTACAATGGGCATGTTGTTAGAAAGGGCTATTCTCTGGTAAGGGATAGCATGCTTGGAAAAGTGGAGAGTCAATTAAAGAGAGAAAGACCCTCAGAGGCTGCAGCAATGGGCTCAAGTTAGTCAGAGATAATGATGAGGACAGTGGATAGGACAGGATTCTGATCTGTTGTTGATAGGGTTGCTATAAATTGTACGTGATTCGCTAGCATCTACCAACAACAGTGACAACCACACATACCATTTTAAACACATTCATCTCTGACGTTATATTAATGTGTTAGTGAATATTGGCCTGTATATAATTACTGCATTGGTTTGATGATCAGCCAGTTCTGCAAAATGAGCATTTCCACATTGTTCTTCATTACTATTTTGTGGGCTCTCTTTATATTACCACCACTAATTTCCCATCATTTTCTTTAATTCCAGCAAATTGTTCAATTATTTTTAAAAGATAAATATGGAATTATTTTAGTGATCACACATTAGATCTTATGGCAATCCTAGGGTGGTGTGACTGAGTTATACATATATTGGCTATTACATTGTTGTTGTTCGGTGCCATCAAGCCGTAGACGACTTAGCGACCTTATGAACGGAAGATCTGACCACTTGTATAATTTTCATCATTTCTCCACATTCATAGAGTTTCTGGAGGCAAGCTATTTTGGAAGTGGATGCCACTCCTAGTTATACATATATTGGCTATTGCATTAGACCATATCAAAAGCAGAATTCCAAAAAAATAAAGGAGTCTATCAATAATCCTTAATTTGAAATTGCTTCTATATACATTAAATAACCATCTGGAAGGACATGTTCATAGGAATCACAAATTAAATAGCATGCATATTTTCAAGTGTGAACCTCCCAAGTAAAATGAAGGATCTGTGCGTAGGTACCATTATGCTCATTATTACATAGTAAGTTTGTATTCTGGAAATCACTTTCCTATGCCTCACTTACATTCAGTATGTTTTAAATTAAAATACACAATTGAACAATTACTTTCAGTAACTGCTCTTTTCCATTAAACACTGTAATTTGTATTTAATGTATTTTATTGTGTAAAGAACTTACAGCTTTAGAGGTTGTCTTCCCAGAATTTCGAAGACAAATACTTTGAAGAATAATTATTTATTATTCACCCAAAGAGAGGCATAAAAATATTTGTGATTTTCTTTTAAGCACACGGTCTCAATTTGATTTTAATATAATACCTTTATTTCAATATTAATTAATAAATTTGAAGCAGGCAGTTTGACATATATGACATTAAATATTATATAACTTTAACATCATTACTGCTTCATTCATTGTGACTTAATACAATTGTCTAGGACAGAATAAAACTGTCCCATAGGTTTTCCAAAGCAGTATATAATATTTACAGATGCAGACTGACACACCATTCCCCACAGTGTAATCGGCACATCATTCCTCACACTGTAATTGGCACATCATTCTCCACACTGTAATCGGTGGTTTCAAACCTTGGACACATATTAGGAGCCAAGTGCTTTGCCAATGTTCTACCAAGACACCATGAAAACTATGAGCCATACAAAGGGATTTTGACTTTAATGCTCTATTAGTAAAAAGGGCTAATACCATGATAATATAATTTGTAAAAATATAACTTGAAAGTATAAAGAAACATTAATACTTTTTACTAATTGATCTTAGACAATCTTTAGTTTTAAAAGTGTGGCAGATCTATCTGTTATAAATCTATGTACTGGAAAATGTCTATTACTCTTATTTAATCTTCCCTATACAAAGAGAGGAACTGATTGATTTGATTGAAGTTCTATTATTTTGCTGTGTTCTTCTAAGTACAGACACTGTGCATAGAAATGATCAAATGTAAAGAATCAGTAATCTAGACATTGTCTTGAAAAGGAAAAAAATTAAAGAGCATTCATGAGAAAAAAAGTGTATGTTAGAGAAAAAATTTATTTTTTTTCTTCCTAAAAGGAAATATTTATCTGTCTTTGGTTATTGTGTCCTTCTTTCCATGTAAGCTTGGAGCTTGCACTTCTGCAGCTCTATGCGTATTTCATATGTCAGGCCAGACTTGCTCCTCAGTCCTGAAACTGAAAATTCTATTTCTTACTAATAGTCTTGATAATAGTCTCCTTCTTGATAGTCTTCAGAATTTTGAACTCAGATAGACTTCTGATTTTTGTAGAAGCTTCCTCTTTTCTGTGTTTGATGTAGAGAGCAGGCTGAGATTTGTGTTTAACATTTACTTCTTCGTCGTTCCAATCATCCTATATTTTCTAAAGAAAGTTCATCACTGAAAGAATCCTGAACCCACTCATCACATCTCTGCTTTTTCATTACTACGGGTTTTGGTGCCATTCTTATCTTTTCTTTGTCTAGTAATTGAAAAGCTTCTGAAGAATTTCTTAGTCCACTGAAGAGATTTCATATTGCCCTGAGAATTGCTGTTCTGACTTATGTATGTGGAACTATCACTACTACTACTGCTACTCTTTGCCAAGGAGTCTGAGCTTACTCATAATCCTCCAGTGGGATTTTGAGGATGTTAATGGCACAGGAGACAATTGTCCATCTTTTCCCCCACAGTCATGGATGGATTCAAACTGTGTTAAAAGGGTGACCTTTGGGTTAGCACTGCAACTTCTGAGGGCTACACCACCTACACCGTGTAAATATTTAATAAATTCTATTTTTCAAAAAGAATCAAGGACAACTCCTTACTATAACATCTCAAACTCAAGCTCATTGATTTCAAGTCAGTTCTGTCAGTTCTGCCTCATATCAACCCTCCATCACTGGAATCGTAACAAACCGTTGTAGATGAACAGCCTTTTTGGATTAGGAACACTGGCTACAGAATACACAGCATGAGCTACGTAAAAGGTATATTTGTTGTTGTTGTTAGATGTCATCAAGTAAACTACGACTCATAGTGACCTTATGAACAATGAACTTTGCCCTATCCCACCCCATCTTCATCATCTTTGCTATACTTGAGTTCATTATTATGGTCCTCTCTTTGCTGATCCTCTATCTTCCCAAACAAGATATCCTTCTCCAAGGACCACTCCTTCTTAACCACATGCACAGAGTATGTGACAAGAAGCTTTATCATCCTCACTTCCAAGAAACAGCCAGTTCTTTCCCTAATGCATACTTATTTGTTTTCTAGCAAGTTTATGGGATATCCAGTACTATTCTCCAACATCACAACTCAAAGATGCCAATACTTTCATCCTTAGTCATTGGCCAACTTTTTTGATGCATAGCAAATAATTGAAAAGGTACTGGCTTGAATCAGGTACAACTTAGTCTTTAGACTAATATAGTTACTCTTAAGCACTTTGGAGAGTTCCCTGACTGTAGATTTTCGCAATATAGCAGGTCTTTTGATTTCTCAACTGTTGTTATTATGAGTGTTGATTGTGGATCCAAGTAAGATGAAATAATTGACTTCAGTCTTTTCTTCACCTATTCTCTGAGAGATAAGGATTTTTTATCTTCTTGATATTGAGGTCTGATCCACATTGAAGGCTGTTGTCTTAGAGCTGCCAACCCAAAGGCACAAAGTATGAATCCACCAGCTTTTCTGTGAGAGAAATATGAGCAATCTCCTGCAATTTAATTTACAGCCTCTGAAAACTTGCTGGAGGGTCAAGTATGAGTTGGTACCAAAAGGATGGCATATAATGTAAAAAAGACATGCAAATCTTCCTAATTTAATCCTTTCCTTTCCACTCCTGCATCTGTCATCAACTTTTTAATCTATTTCTGTTCTAGTGATTTCAAAATCTTTACATGTTCTGTTGGCAATGGTTTTCTGAGATCCCCCACCCTAAGAAATTCCTCTTTATAATTTACTTATAATTTGAAAACCAGTTTTTCTTATTAATTTTCACTGAACACCTGTATTTAAAATTTTGAGTGTTTCATTTCTTATGCTACTATTGAGTCTTTGCAGCCAATCTGAAATATTTGGTTTTGGTATTATGACAATATTTGGTAAGTAAGTGTTGAAGACTTTGATATTATAAACTAAGGCAAATTTCCTACTTCATTGTCACTTCTTTTTTTGTATTTTAGCTTTCAGTAAACATAGTTACATTAACTAATGATGCAGAAGAACAAAGACATTACTAATTAGTGCAATATAATGTCATAAAATAACGGTCATTTTTAATTAGAAAAGAGCTTTTCGTCTTTTATTCTCTTCTTGCCTTAGCACTTGATTATAAACAGTAATTTCACCTATTCACTTTTAAAGTTGAATAAATAAATGAGAATTTTGGAGAGAATGGTGGCAGTACAGTTAGGAAAATAAATAAAAAATGAGATAAGGAGAAAGAATGAAAAGATAGGAAATTTGGAATAGTCTATAAAAGAAGATACATTAAAGTTTCAAAGTGGAGTGTACTTGGGATGGGGGGTTGCTGGGGGATTGTATACCAATGAAAGAATTTTACTTTCCAAAGAGAGGAGTGAACTGGAGGGGAGGGAGTAAAGTGCGACAATGAATGAATGGAAATCTAAAATCTCTGTAAATGTTCATTAAAATTAATAAAATAAATTTTTAAAAAAGAATATACAAATACTAGATTTTGTTAAGATATGTTCCTAAATTATTACTAATCCTATTCTCCAGTGTATCTTCTACTGTAACTGTTTTAATTTCTATCAGTAAATATCCATTAAGCATTCACAGAATGCATATCACACACTTTATGTCAACTTTAATAAAGTTATATATTCACAGAGAGATATTTGTAATGTTAACAAATGTTAAATAGTCTCTGAAAATGTAGATATTCTATCTGCAACTTAATTTGTTTTTTCCTGAAATAGAAATTTAAGTAGCAATATTTAAGTCATGCCCATCCACTTACCCCTTCCCTAAATTCAACCTATTCATAATGTCTGTTTAGCAAGATATTCTTGACATTTCCAAATATAACATTGGCAGTTTGGATAGCTTTTATCCATTCCTTATTGATTGACAAGGTTCTATTAAAAAAATTAAATAAATGTCAGTGTTATTAAAAAAATCAGGATGGCAACATTCAGTCACTAAGTGGGGGGTGACTCAATTATTACATAACTGTGAAATTGTCATTATATTATTGTCAGTTTATATCATTACATAAGAACTCTGGCAGCATAGTCGATAGGGATTTGCATTGCTTAATCCAAAGGTAAAGGCTTTCTAGTGTGTCAAATCCAATAGCAACTCTGTTGGAAAAGGTGGGCAATCTCCTCCACTGTGATTTACAGTATCTGAAAAACTGTTAGAGGGTCAGCTATCAGTTGGTTCCCACTTAATGGAAATGAGTGAATGATCATTATCTAACTGCCAACTTACATCATGACATAACTGCTAAGTTATATCAATGCACAACTGTCACATCATCGAGAATCACGGCCTAATCAAGCTTACACATAACCTTAACCATCACAGCCAGTGTTAGTACTGCCTTAAACTTTGATGGTTATTCTTGTCAGATATATGCTGTTAGACGCATGTTATCAATGGGAAAAATAGTTGGATAGTGCATTTTTACTATTTTTATAAATGTAAGATGTCAGAAAATTAAAATAATATGTGAGGACTAGATGTATTTGTAGTCTTGAAAACTCTACTAGTGGTTTTAAATGTGAATTTTTTAAAAAAAATAAAAGATTGGCATGTGAAAGAGACCCATTTAACTAGAAAATCATCCTGTTTCAACACTACTTTGTTTTTGAATTGTCTGATATAAATTCATGAATCTCAAAAAGCAATGCAAATGTTGCAAAACAAAGAAAGTTAGCAGTGTTGATAAGATGAGTAAGAAGGCAATGTATAATAAATAAAATATTAAAAGCTAGGGTTCCTATAAAAGTAGTTTAAAAGTGATGTTAATTTAAATTACATAATTAAATACTATTAATAATTTAATTTTTTTCATTGTTTAATTCATTTTAGATCAGAAAGTTTATTCTACAAAGAGATTTGGAATGTAAATATGTAGAGATGTACACTTCTCAAGTGTCAAGACTCTAATTAATAGAATTCTTAAAATACATTTAAAGATTGGAAATGAAATTTCTCTCTCTCATTGCTTTTGAGTCAGTTCTGATTCATAGATGACCCTCCATTGTATTTTTAAGCCTCCAAAAAGCAGAGACTACTAGTCTTCCCAAGAAGTGGATAGTGGATTTGAACGAGTTAGCAGTGTGATTCTCTTTACAGTATGTCCCTACAGCTGAAATGAAATAGTAGTGAAAATTTCTAAGCATGAATTTCATGTACTTCAATATTAATATAATATTTTTGTTTAAAGATATAAAAACTACTTTTAATGTAAAATATCTTGGGTTTTTGGCATCTTAACTTCTTTGTGTGTATGTGTCTGGTTTAGTACAAATCCATTTTCTAACCAAATGACTACTGGCACTGCTAATTCCAGTTTTGTGTAGATAGGCACATTCTCCAAATCCAATTATATTAAACCTGAGAAACAAACACAGGGGGGAGGGATCAAAGAATGAATGGACACTGAAATGATTAAAGAAAACATTTCTGTTACTGTAAACTTTTACTCTAACCCAACATCATAATATTAAACTATAAACTGTATTCATGTACCTTAGTTAACCTATAACTAGTTTCATAAACTCCAAAACCTTTAACCAATATGGCAGAGAAATGCAAGATTTATTAGCAAACGAATCTAGTTTATAAGGGTCTCTGGACCTCAACTCTATCAATTATAAAATGATAAGATATGTACTCTTTCATAGGTTTGTTGTTGAGATCAAATGTTAGAATGACTGTGAAGCATCAGTTTTTATTTAAGTATGGACTAATATGCATTACTGTCTTTTTTTCTCAGGGCTCATTTTAGTCTCCATCACAAAGAAAGCTTCCAGGGGAATGATTTAGTGTGTAACTCACCATGGTGGGAAGGGGCTTTGAATCCAGCTCTAGGTATGGAAGTTATCTACCCAGGACTTACCAATCACTGAATGTGGTTCCATCTACCCATTTCCAAGCTTCTCCTTGTTTTCTGCTCAGTCCAATCCAATATTGAAAATTATCTGAATATCGCTTCAGGAATTCCTTTAAATAAGGTATATATATATAGAGAGAGAGAGATTAAAAACCAAATACTTCATACTGTAGGAATTTTTTCTTCCATATTATTCAGTTCTCTCCACATAAATATAGATATTCCTATTTGAAAATGCTCTTAGAGGGCACATTGTTCTTTTCTTGTTCACATGTTGTAATTCTATCATAACGTTAGTAGTACATTTTATTGAGTATATTGTCTTTGTTCCCATTTTGCAAATTTGTTGTTACATGCTGTTGAGTTCCTTGTGACTCATAGCGACCCTACGTACAACAGCTCTATACCCTGCTCTATCATGTGCCAATCTTATTGTCTCCAACACACACCTATCCCCATTTTCCCAGTCACGAAATCAATCCATCTCATCAAGGGTTTTTCTCTCTTGTCCTATTCCTCCACCCTCTCTAGCATAACATTCCTCTTCAAGGACTGGTCACTCCTTGCAACATGTCCAAAATATGTGAGAGGAAGCTTCAGAATCTTTGCTCCCAAAGAGCACCCTGATTTCACCCTCTCTATGATAAATCAGTTTGTTTGATATATTCAATACTCTGTTCTAGCACAACAGGTCAAAGGCATCATTTCTCCTTCGATCATCTTTAGTCATTGTCCAGCTTTCCGATGCATGACAAGTAATCACAAAGAACATGCGTAAATCAGGTGCACTTTAGTCTCCAGTCTACATTGTTGCTCTTCAGTACTGTAGAGTGGTCTCTGAGACTTCCCCATTTTACAATAGAGTTTTTATAAGTTACATATTTTTGTAACTGCTTAGTCAAATGCCAGTTTATCTCTTTAGATAGATACATTTTTAGGAAGTGTAATTTTTTGGTTAGTAATAAAAGGCATTAATTGGCTCAAACATAGCAACAATGTGAAGATGCTGCAGGATTGGACAATATTTCATTCGATGTATACAAGGGCCCTTGTGACTTAGAACCAACTTAGTGGCACATAACAGTAAAATGTACTGAAATGTTAGTTCTGTTAGGTTTGTGCTCATAATGCATTTTGATATGTTATAATTTAGAATTTACCAAATTCTTACAAGTTTTTAATTTACTGGAATAAAATTCTGTCAGTTTTAAAAAATACATTTCTAGGTTATTTGCATACATTCAAATTAACATTATCATTAGTAGCCATTGAGTAGATTTAAAATCATTGTAATATTGTGTGTTACAGACCAGAGCTGGAATTCATGAGGCTTTCATAACTATGACTGTTTGGGAGCAAATTACCTGGCCTGCCTTCTAAGACATTTCTGGGTTTAACTGCCAACTCTCTGACTCTTAGTGGAGCACTTAAATATTTATGCTACCCAGGGACATTCAGGTTAATGATATATTTTTGTGTGTGGAATTTTCATGTTTATCACTGTGAATGTTTTTTGCCTAAAGTTAATTTTTTTCTGTTAATATCACTAAATTTGAATCCTGCTCTCACACCTACATTGAGGAAAGTAGAAGGCAATACTATTGTTTGCCCTGCATATATTTTATTTCACTTTTATTTGTTTCTGTCTGTGTTTGTGTGTGCATGGATGGAGCATGTATGTATGTAAAAATGTATTTATTTAAGACATGTATGTATCCATGTTTAGGTATAATTATAAAAGCTAGACTTTGTTATCCAAAATTCTTGAATTCTCGATCTGACAATTTCTTCCAAGTTGTATAGCACTCTTCTGTCAATTTGCTGTACTGTGGTAATCTGGGTTTGCTATGAACAGCTGAACTTTGTGCCATTGGGGGTCAAATGCTATAACAGCTGCCCGTGGTGGACAGTGTTTGGTCGAGCTCCCAGTTTAAGACAATTTTGAAGCAGGAGTGTCATCCACTTCCTAACCTTCATGCCTCTGGAAACTCTATGAACATGGAGAAACAACTATAGTTATAGAAAGATTTCAGTCCTTTGGTTCATAGGGTCACTATGAGTCATGCTCTACTCAACAACAACAACAATCAGATAAAAGATGTATTAAATACGAATTGATTTTGTTAATTGTGATTATTATTATATTTGTTTTTTCTTTTTCTTGTTTTCTGATTCTTACCTTTTTCTTTCATATTTTTATCTCTATTTTTTTCTATTTCTCCTGTATACCTTTATTTGATTTGTGTGTTATAGTCAGACTTTTTACTGTGTCTCTCTTACATATTGTTGATGTTGTTGTTATGTGCTATCGAGTTGCTTGCGACTCATAGCCACCCTATGTACAGCATCCCTAAACTCTGCTCTGTCCTGTGCCAATCTCACTGTCTCCGACGCACCCATCCTGATTACCCCAGTTACCGAATCAATCCGCCTCCTAGAGGGCCTTCCCCTCCTACACCTGCCCTCCACCCTCCAAAGCATGATGTCCTTCACCAAGGACCTGTCTCTCCTTGCAACATAACCAAAGTATGTCAGACTAAGCCTCAGAATCCTTCCCTCCAATGAGCAGCCTGGTTTAACCCTCTCAAGGATGAATCTGTTTGTTCTCCTAGCAGTCCATGGTACATTCAATACTCTTCTCCAGCACCACAGCTCAAAGGCGTCAATTCTCCTTCTATCCTCCCTAGTCATTGCCCAACTCTCTGATGCGTAACAAGTGATTGCAAAAACCATGGCCTGTATCAGGTGCACCTTAGTCTCCAGAGAGACACCGTTGCTCTTGAG
>NW_006400092.1:166407-167117 GCF_000299155.1 Elephantulus edwardii | reverse complement strand
CTCCTAGCAGTCCATGGTACATTCAATACTCTTCTCCAGCACCACAGCTCAAAGGCGTCAATTCTCCTTCTATCCTCCCTAGTCATTGTCCAACTTTTTGATGCATAATTCTTACATATACGTATTCCAAATAAGTGCATAGTCATTTAGTACATTATCTTCCTCCTGACCGTAATAATTACCATAATGTATCTGTTGTCATAACACAGATTATTTTTCATAACTACCTTACAAGACAGAGCAGAACTATCATAGGATTTCTGGACTGTAACTCTTTACAGAAGCCACCCACCACATCGTTCTCTCATAGCTTGGCTGATGGGTTTGAACTAGGCTTTACTTTCCATATCAACTATGATCTCTGAAATTATAACTATAATTCAGGCTTGTTGACTTACCAGTTCTTTCGTGGTGTTGAATACTGCCAGAGTTGCTGCATGCGAGACACAGAAGTTCTGGCTTGATGCCCAAGTGGCTGTGTTTTCAGAAAAATAGAAGCAGTTTTCTTGGTATCCAATCCAGTCATATGGGCATGAAGTGTATTCAGTGGAAGACATCTTTTTTTCAACTACAATGATTTAATAATACATTAAGAATTGAGGATGAGGTGACATAAAATTAATTTTAAACACTTATCTGTTTCAATAACCTCATCATCACAAAGTACATGAACAATAAGGGTATAAATGTTTTCCAACAGAAATATATAT
>NW_006400092.1:135797-164405 GCF_000299155.1 Elephantulus edwardii | reverse complement strand
TATATATAACCATATATATATAAATATATATATATGCATATGCTGTTGTTGTTAAGTGTCATCAAGTCGCGGTATATACATATATAGATATATACACATATACAGAGAGAGAAAGAGAGAGAGGGAGAGAGCCACCTACTAGGTACAGCTTAGCAATAATTGCTAATATTTTTATAAAAGTACTTGATTTATGGCAAGTTAGTACATGGCGTAAGCATCTCCCCCCTTTTTACCAGAGTACAGTGAGATAGTCTCTGGTGACAGACTTGTGATAAAATATAAATTAATCATATCACCAAATATGCTAGTTAATCTGATAACTTTCAAAGCAAAACTTTCTAAAAGGAAGCAGTATAATAAATTCTAATCAGCCAAATATACTTACTTTGTAACACTAGTAATACCAAATTAACAGGGTATTTGGTAGATACTAGCTTATGTTTGTCTTTACAACAGTACTATGTGATATTAGTAGAGTTGTTACCCTCATATTATAAAGATCCCATTTCCTTGCTCTGAACACAAAGTTCAGGAGTAAATCTGGTCCTAGAGCTACAATGTGAAAATCACACAAAGGGTGAAATATTCTATGTTCATCAGGATGAAATAACTCTACAGGAGAGTTATCATGAACATATATATTAGAGAGAGGCAACTCACATTTTAAAATTTTGATCAATGTAGTTACTTGAATCACCAGAAAGAAGATCAGGATGATAATTTTAGGAATATGAAACTTCTTTGCATTTATTTCAGCAGGTTCTGGAGACACTATAGTAAGGATAAAAGAGTGAATAGAATTTATTTTAAAAGAAACAAGCAAATAAACAAAAGAAATGTGCCTTAACTGCTAAAAAGTTAGTTTGGTAATCTTTAGCAAGCAAGATCAATATCCAAAAATTTATCCTATTACTATACAATAGCAATGGTCAATTGAAATTAAAAATAGTATCATCCATCATATTACATACTATTTGAGTTGTGGTGTTAGAGAAGAGTACTGAATATCCAATGGGTTGCCAAAAGTATATATATGTCTTGGAGAAGGTGAGGCCAGAAGGGAGGCAAGAATGCCAAAGTTTCATCTCACTTAACTTTGGACCTATTGTTAGGAAAGGATATTCCTTAGAAAGGGACATCATGCTTGGAAAGGTAGATTTATCACAACAACAACAACAAAACATAATAAGAACCTACAACCAGGAGAAGATAAAGTAGATGAATGGGATCTTCTAAGAATCAAATCCCTATGCACATCCAAACACTTCTTCAACAGGGTAAAAAGTGAAGCCACTGGGAAAAAGTATTCGGTAATAACATAGCAGATAAGGGACTTATATCCAGAATTTATAAAATACTTGAGTACCACAACAAGATAAAGGTAAATAATCCAATAGAAAAATGGGCACAGGATATGAACAGGCACTTCACCGAAGACGACATTCAGATGGCTAACAAGCACATGAAGAAATGTTCAAAGTTCCTAGCTCTAAGAGAGATGCAAATTAAAACAACTATGAGATATCATCTCACCCCAGTCAAAATAGCAAAATTTACCAGAACAGCAAGCAACAAATGCTGGCAAGGTTGTGGAGAAACTGGAACCCTGATTCACTGTTGGTGGGAGTGTAAAATGGTGCAACCCCTGTTGAAGGCAGTATGGTGCTTTCTCTAAAAGTGGTAAATAGAGCTACCATTTGACCCAGCAATTTCACTACTGGTAATATAACCCAAAGAGACCATAGCTGACATACAAGCAGATATATGCACACCCATGTTTATTTCAGCTTTGTTCACAATAGCAAGGAGTTGGAAACAACCTAAGTGTCCATCAACAAATGAATGGATAGAGAAGCTGTGGTATATTCACACAATGGAATACTATGCTGCGTTGAAAAACAAGGAATTCATGCAATATTATTCAAAATGGTTGACTCTGGAGAACATTATGCTGAGTGAGGTATCCCAGTCACAAAAGGACAAATGTTGCATGGTGCCACTGTGTAAAAGAGGACTGATCTTGGGGTTGGGGAGAGACTGAGAAAGATAGGTTCAATACTGTATACTGCACTGAAACAGATGAGGGAGAAAACTGTTTAAAAGGGATATGTGATAAGTATTTCTGTCATGACAGGAGTCTACAGTGATGGCTACATGGTGGAGTAGACTTGGGGGAGGGTTTGTCAAACAATGAAAGATTTTTTCTTTTACTTTTCCAATAGGGTAGTGTTCTTGGGGGAAGGTTTGGAAGGGGGGAAATGTGGAACAATGAATGAATGGAAATCCAAAGCCTCTGTAAATTTTTACTGAAATTAATAATAGATTTAAATAAAAAAAAATTAAGTTAGAGTAAGGAAGACAATGGATTTATAACTGCTCAGGCCAATAACACTATATCATGGCATGGAGGAAGAATAGTGGAACTGTATCCACATTTACAATATTCTTACCAAAACCATTTATGGAAAATAGGAACTGCATTGGAACATGTATCTTTGGGTTGGAAATGATCATATTGTTAATATTTCTAGCCTTAAACTTAAGAGATTATATTGTTCAACATTATTTGTTATATATATTTGTTTAAATTTTTCCCTCTTTTAACAACTGGGATCTAGAGGGAAGAGAAAAGACCAGAGAATTGCCAAAATTATTAGGGCAGCTATTGCTGCCTGTGTCAGGAAACGGAAGTCTTACTCATAAACAGTGCCATCCAAAGGTAATAAAGGAGGTCAGAATTGCTTCCACTGTGGAAAGCTGGGCCACTTCAGTAGACAGTGACACAGAGGATAGCCACAGATAGGCAAGGGAGTAGAGAGGAAGCTCCCACTCACTTGCTTTAAGTGTGGATAAGAAGGACACTTGGCCAAGGGTGGCACACATCAGGCCTTCGTGGCTGACAGGACTGACAGGCCCCAGCTCCCAGGTGGATACAAAGGAGGATACGTCAACATTTTAGACACTCCCAGAAGAGCTGTGGGTGAGCATTAACATTACTGGTAAGTATATTTATTTTTTTCCTGGACACAAGAGCCTACTATTTGGTCCTAAAAGCCTTCTGAGTTCCCAGCTCTTCTCACTATTTCTTAGTTGTTGGAATTGATGGAAAACCTCATAAGCAGTTCCTTACCTCACCTCTGCCTTGCATGCGGACTTCTGAGCTGTAAAACAACCCAGTAGTAAATGGAATTTGGTCCAGGACTTAAGAACAATAAATGACATAGTTGCACCTCTAAAAAAAACAACAACAACAAAAACACCCCAACATAATAAGGATACAGGAAGTGATGCTGTGGTGCTGCACAGCAGGAAATAGTTCTGAACCCATATTACTTTGGGGAAAACACTATTATTTAGCTACACCATGCAGGGCCCTTTCAACTCAAGCAGAAGGGAGTGGGATAGCTGGAAAGCTCAAGTGAGGCAGAGAAGCCAGTTCTGGAAGGGAAAAATAGGCTTCCTGGTTTCTCATTCAGGTACTTTGTGGGGATCACTGCTGTAGGACCAAGAAGGGAGCACAAAAATACAGGTCCTTCACAAAACATTGACATATATATAGTTACAAGAGCCTAACATCTACTAAGAAAAGACTCACATAAGGTCAAGAAAACAACCGTCTGTCTCAGTTATTAGGAAAGAAACAAAATAATGCTTCTCCTAGTAAGTGAGACCAAATGAATGCCCCAGATAGAGAGAATCCAAAGGAATATTTTTATGTGGAGTTATTTGAACAGTTACAGAAGAAGATTTAAATGATGGAAGAATTAATTAAGAAAGCAAATACTCCAGAGACAAGAGTCCAGAAGAAATATATTGTTAAGGAGCAACTTGACAACTATGGAAGAAAATGCAAAAGATGGAAGAAAGAATTGATAGTACAGATAAAAGTTACAAGAACTTGAAAAATCATCACATTACAGAGAGGGTTCAGCCAGCACAATACTGGAAATAACAGAAAAGCATACAACTGTGATTCAAAATATTAAGATCAAAATGGCCAAAGTATCCAACATTCTGGTAGGACAAAAAGAGAGAACTAAGGAGATGGACAGTGAGTTGGATGTGGGAAAAAAACTCACTGAAAACATACTAGGAAAAAAAATCTGAGATGAGATGTAAAGAAAATGAACAAAACATTAGAATCATGTGAGATGATATTAAGTTGAATAACATAAGTATGATTGGAATTCCAGAACAGGGGAGGAGTGAGAGGGAAATCACTGAGAAAATTGCAGAAGTACTAGAGGAAAACTTCTCACTTATTTTGAAGAACAAGGAAATCCACATTTAAGAAGTACAGTGAACACCAAATAGACTAGACTCAAAAAAAAAGAAAAACATTAAGACATACCATAGTCAAGATCTCTAGGTTAAGGGGAGCTCTGGTGGCCTAGTGGCAAGGAGCTGCAACTACAATCCCAGTGGCTCATGGTTCGAATCCACCAGATGCTCTGCCGGGAAAAGGAGGGACAATCTCCTCCTGTACCAGTCAGATCTGATTTGACGGTACACTCACAAAAAAAAAAAAAAAAAAAAAGATCTCTAGGTTAAAAGTTAAGGATAGAATTCTAAAAGCAGGACGAGAAAAGAGTCACCTACAAAAGAGAAACAATTAGAGTAAGGTCTGATTTCTCAGCAGAAAGTATGCCAGCTAGAAGACAATGGGATGACATATATAGAAAGTTGTAAGAAAACAATTTCCAGCCAAGGATCTTAGACCCAGCAACGCTCTCCATCAAATATAAAGGAGAAATTGGATTGTTTGCAGGAAAAAAGGGAACTTAAGAAATTTGTTAAAAGAAGACCAATACTACTAGAAATTTTAAGTGAAGTCCTTCACATGGAGATGCCAAAGTAAAGTGCATGGAACATGGAACATAGTAAACAGAAACAGCACAAAAAAATATGGCAAAATGGCAAAAGTAAAATCTGGCCTGATGATAATCACACTTAATGTGAATGAATTAAATACACCAATTAAGAGGGAAAAAGTAGGAGAATGAATAAAAAAATAAAGCCCATCAATATGTTGCTTACAAGAGACACTTAAATTAAAAAAAAAACCAAAAACAAAAAATTAAAACAAAACAAAACAAAAACAGAGAAAAAGACAGTCAAAAATCAAAGGCTAGAAAAAAAAAATATACCAAGCAAATGGCAAGCAAAAAAAGCAGGAGAGGCAATACTAATCTCTGATAAAATAGACTTCAGAATGAAAACCACCATAAAAGATAAAGAAGGGCTTTACATACTGATTAAAGTCACAGTAGATCAAAGTGACATAACTTTGGTTAGCATTTATGTATCAAATTATAGACTTGTAAAATACATAAAACACTGATTAACAGAATTGGAAAAAGAAATAGCAGCACAATAGTGGTAGCAGACTTCAACACACCACCATTACCAAAGGATAAGTTAACTCAAAATAAATTTAGTAAAGATGCAGAAGATCTGAACAATACAATCAACCAACTCAACGTTGTGGATGTATCCAACTAAATTCAATTCACTTTCTTCTCAAGTGCACATGGTACATTCTCCAGATTTTATCATGTATTAGGACACAAAGCAAGCCTCAACAAATTAAAAATCATTGAAATAATACAAAGTATTTCTCAGATCAAAATGCCATGAAAGTAGAAATTAACCATAGGAAGGTAAAGCTTACAAAACTATCCATGTGGAAGTTAAGTAACTCTCTGCTAGAACATGATTGGGTTATAAAAGATACAAAGAATAAAATTTAAACATTCCTTGAAACAAATGAAAAAACAACATACCAACACTCTAGGATACAGCTAAAGTAGTCCTCAAGGGGTAGTAGCAAAAGGCGCACACACATAAAAAAAGGAAGAAAGAAGAAACAATCAATATCCTAACTCTACACCTTCAGCAAATAGAAAAAGAATAACAGTTTAATTCTATAGCCTCTAGAAGAAAAGAAATTATAAGGACAAGAGCTAAAGTCAATGAGATTGAAAATATAAAAGCAATTGAAACCATCAACAAGACCAGAAACTGATTTTTCAAAATACTTAATAAAATTGATAAACCACTGGCAAACTTAACAAAAGGGGGGGGGGAGGAGAGAAGACACAGATAACTCAATTAAGAAATGATAGAGGTGTCATCACAACAGAAGCAGGTGAAATTAAATCAATACTATCAGAATACTATGAAAACTTATACTCTGCTAAATCAGAAAAGCTAGAGAAAATGGATAAATTCCTTCACACTCATATCCTACCCAGATTGACAAGAACAGGTATAGATCACTTGAACAGACCCATCACAAGAGAAGAAATTGAAAAGGTCACAAAAAGACTTTCCCATAAGAAAAGTCCTGGACCAGATGGATTCACAGCTGAATTCTACCAAACATTCAGAGTGGATTTAGCATCCATTCTACTTAAAGTATTTCAAAAAATTGAAAAAGAAGGAATGCTTCCTGAATTATTCTATGAAGTAAACATAACACTAATACCAAAACCAGACAAAGATATTACTAAAAAAGAAAACTACAGATCAATATCTCTCATGAATATAGATGCAAAAATCTTTAACAAAATCCAAGGCAATACAATCCAAAAGCACATAAAAAATAATAATTCATCATGACCAAGTAGGATTCATCACCAGAATTCACCATATTAACAAAGTAAATAATAAGAACCATATGGTCTTACCAATTGATGCAGAAAAGTAATTTGACAAAATCCAATACCCCTTCCTGAGTAAGACACACATTAAATTGCAATAGAAGGAAATTTCCTCAACATAGTGAAAAGTACGTATGCACAATCAAGAGCTAACATCATTCTCAATGGAGAAAGACTAAAAGAATTTTCCTGGCTAACAGGGACCAATTTTCCTGGCTAACAGGGACCAGGCAAGGATTCTCAATGTCACCACTTCTATTTAATATTGTACTGGAAGTGCTTGCGAGGGCAATATGACAAGAGAAGAAAATAAAAAGGAATCTAGATCAGCAAAAAGATGGTTAAACTACTGCTAAACACAGATGATAATATAGAATATACAGAAAGCTCCAAAGTCTCAACAACAACAACAAAAACCCCAAACAAATAAAAACAACAAAACCCCAAATAACAGTTAGAGCTAGTAGACCAGTTTAGTAGAGAGCCAGGATATAAGATCAATATCCAAAAATCAATAGGATTCCTCTACAGTAATAAGGAGAAGCCAGAGAAAGAAATCAAGAAAACAATACCATTTACAATAGCCAATTACAAATTGAGATACTTGGCAGTGAACCTCACTAGAGATACAAAAGACTTATACAAAGGAAACTACGGAACATTTCTGCAAGATACAATAAAATACCTAAAAAAATGGAAAAAAATGTGCCCTGTTTATGGATAAGAAGACTCAATATTGTGAAAATGGCAATCCTACCAAAAGCAGTCTACATGTTCAATGCAATCCCAATCCAGATACCAAATTCATTTTTCAAGGAGATCAAAAGGGAAATTGTATATTTGTAGAGGCAAGAGACCCTGAATAAACAAAACACTTCAGAGAAACAAAAATGAAGTGGGAGGCATAGCACTAACTGTCCTCAAAATCTACTACACAGTGGTAGTAGCAGACCAGCATGGTACTGGTATATGACAGGCACATAGATCAGTGGAGCAGAATTGAGAACCCTGAATTAGGCCTGGTTATCTATGGTCACCTGATATTCAACAAGGAAGTAAAACCTATTTAATGACGAAATGGCAACCTTTTCAACAAATATTGCTGGCAAAACTGGACTGCTACCTGCAGAAATCTGAAACAGGTTCCACATCTTACACTATACACAAAAATCAACTCAAGGTGGATCAGAGACCTGGGAGTAAAGCCCCAAACCATAAAGTTCATAAGAGAGAAACTGGGATCAAGCTTAGAAGAGCTAGTTTACAGCATAAAAAGTCTGCCAAATGCAGCCATAAATATACAATCTGAAGAGGATAAAAATGATAAATGGGACCTTCTAAAGATTAATTCCCTGTGTATATCAATAACTTTTTTCCCAATAGGGTGAAAAGAAAACCAACTGCCTGGGAATGAACATTTGACAATACCATCTCAGACAAGAGTCTCATAATGAAAGTTTATAGAACTATTACCTATGGACCTCCACAAGAAAAAGACTGAAACCCCAATTACAAACTGGGCAAAAGATATGGAAAGAATTTTCAGAGGAAGATATTCAAATGGCCAAAAGCCACATGAAGATATGCTCAAAATCACTGACAATAAGAGAGACGCAAATCAAAACCACAATGAGGTACCATCTCACACCAGTAGCAGTGGCAAAGTTTAACAGGACAGAAAGTAATAAATGATAGAGAGGCTGTGGCAAGATAGGAACTCATACATTGTATGTGGGATTGTAAAATGGTACAACCACTGTGGAAGGCAGTTTGGCACTTCCTCAAAAAGCTAAACAAAGAAATTTTAAACGGCTCAGCTATTCTACTGCTTGGAATATACCCAGAGAGAATGAGAACTGAGGCACAAACAGAGACTTGTACACCCATGTTCAGAGCAGTCTTATTCACCATTACAAGAACACAGAAACAGCCCAGATGTCTAACCACAATTGAATGGATTGAGATTATGAGCTATTCACACTATGCAGTACTCAGGAACAATGATTTTGTAAATTATTACCTAATTTTGGAGGAACTGCAGATTATTATGTTGAGTGAGTTAAGTTCGTTCCATTCCATAAGGACAAATATTGTATACAAACACTTCTGTAGAATGAGTATGATAATCTAATAGGAGGGGGAGAGTGGAAGCAGAGCCATGAGGATGGGCAGGGATGGGGTGAGGTGATAATCATAGGGTTACACAATTTGATGGTTAAGGGGAGGTGAAGGAAATGGGAAGGATCCTGTGTGAAAAACAATGTATTCAAACTTTGTAAAAGAGTTGTTGTTGTTATATGCTGTCGAGTTGCCTGCAACTCATAGCGACTCTATGTACAAAACTCTAAACCCTGCTCTATCCTGAGCCAATCTTACTGTCTCTGATACACTTACCCACATTACCCCAGTCCCTGGATCAACCCAACTCAACGAGGGTCTTCATCTCTTGTGATGTCCTTTCACCCTCCCAATCATAACATCCCTTTCCAAGGACTGGTTCTTCCTTGCAACATGTACAAAGTATGTCAGATGAAGCTTTAGAATCCTTGCCTCCAAGGAGCAGCTTACTTTCACCCTCTCTAGGTTGAACCTGTTTGCTCTCCTATCAGGCCTTGGTATATCCAATACTCCTTTCTAACAAAACCAAAATAAAAATTTTTTGGTAGAAATTAGGAATTCATCTTTAAAATTCACATGAAAACACAACAAATCTAAAATAGACATAATCAGATGAAAAATGAAAGCAAAGTTGGAAGATTAATGCTATCTAATTATAAGGCTTATTATGATAATATATACAATAAGCCTTGAAATTAGATTTCTAAAATGTCATTCAAATTTCAATAAGAAAATAATTAGTGCATACTGAATAAGTCCATTCATTTAAAATTCTAGAACATGCCAACTACTCTTTCGTTACAGAAAAGAGATCTGTAGTACTCGAAAGTATGTTGAAATAGGCAGGAAAAAGTGACTGCAACATTACTCAAGCAAGTTTTTGGTTCAATGATATAGTAATTTATTATCTAGATTGTGCTGGCAGTTTCATAGATGTAAACATATGTTAAAGCTCATAAGATAGTACATGTCAAATACGTGTATTTTACTGTATGATACTTTAGCCTAAATAAAGTTATAAAAATTTGTGGAAAATTTCCCTTTATGTGTATAATTTATATCTGTTTATAAAATCCTTTGTATGTTGTTGTTGTTAGATAGCTAAAAACAATTTAACATTGATAACTAAAAAAATTAAATCCATTGTTGCATTGGAGCTGGTTTGTAGCTGACCCTCCAACAGTTTTCAGAGGCTTTAAATTGCACAGGAGATTGTCCATCTTTCTCTTAGTGGCTTACAACTGTTTACAGAGGCATCACCTCTAGGTTAGCAAAGCAACTTTTTTCAGACTAAGCCACCAGCTAAAAATCATTGTGACACTATCTCTACAAAGAAGGATTAGTAATCAGAATGTATAGTTGGAGGCTCTAATTTAGCCAAAGCTAAATTGCTTACTTCATGAATAACATCTAGGGCCTATCATGTGAGCCCTTCTTACCTTGAGATTGGGACTCACTTGAAGAGTTGAACAGTATCTCTTCGATCATGTCTATTTTCAAGCAGAGATTTTTGTAATGAGGGTACTGGATTCAGAAACTCTTTTAAGAACTTGGATTTCACTCCAACAGCATATAGAAAGTCAATCTAAAATGAGAATACAATGTCAACATAAAAATAATATCAAATCATTTTTTTCAGAATTACCACCAATCATATAACTCTTTCCCTTTTAACTTAGTAAGAAAGAAAAATAAATAAATGTAAGATAATTGTAGTAGAGTTGATTTTAACTCACTGTGACCCAGCTGTTACAGAATAGAACTATGCTCCTGAGGGCTTTACACATTTGACTTTTTAGGACCAGATTGCCTTTCCTCAGAGGAACCTCATTGTGTACTCCAAATTCTGTCAAATAATAGTATTAATTTTCACTCACCAGCTTGTGTTGGCCACAAGAAAAGAGAAGTGTGGCAGCTATGTGACTCTGTCTGAAGCTGTGAATCTGGCTGTGCTTTTCTTGCAGGTGAGGTCCTGGCTGAGCTACAGCAGCTGTCTTAGAAGCTCTTTTGATGGAGGCATCGGAGATTTAACAGTAGATTGGATCACTGGGTACTTTTCAAGTCGCTGATTGTATTCCATTGGCTGAAGATTACCTCACTGAGGCTCAATTAGAGGAAAGTACACTGCACTATTGGTCAGAGGAACTGTCAAGTTATGTGGTGAAAGGCTTGAATACTAGTGTGAAAAACTGAGACCATTAATTTTCAAACTTCAGTGTGCTATCACAATCCTTGAGATCTCCCAACCTCACCTCCACTCTGCTAATTTTATTTCTTATTTTAAAACCAACCTCTCAAATGATTTATCAATGAAATCATCTATAAAACATCTCTTTGTCCTTTTATTTGGGAACTTTCCTAACAGTCTTATTCTTAGCTTCATTTTATTTTCTAAATAGGCAATAGCAATTTACATTTAAATATATTTAAGATCTTTCAAAACAGTCCCACATAAAATACAGTCATTCTGTTCTTTATTATAAGTTTTCTTTTTCCTGCTTTCCCAGTACCCCTGAATTTCTGCCTCATGCTAGTCAGATCACATTTTCAAAAAGGAAGTGTGTCCATTTGCAACCTACCTTTTTGGGGATAAAGTTATGTAGTAATATAAAGTATATGAATAGTTACAGAACAAGGTTAACTTCAGAGGTAAACATATTCTCAGGAACAAGGCAAGGATGCCCACTGTCACCTTTCCTATTCAATACTGTATTGAAAGTCTTAGCAATAGCAATAAGGCAAAAGAAGGAAAGAGGAGGTAAAATTATCTCTCTATGCAGATTATAAGATAGTATACTTAGAAAACTCTACTCAGCAAGAAAACTACTGGACCTAGTTGACCAATTCAGCAAAGTAAGAGGATACAAGATCAACAAACAAAAATCAATTGGATTTATTTACAGTGACAAAGTGAATACAGAACAAGAGCAAAGAAAACCAACACCCTTTACAATAGCTAATCACAAAATTAAATACTTAGGAGTAAACATAACCAGAAGCACAAAGGATCTATTCAAAGAAAATTACAAAACATTACTGTAAGAAACAAAAAGAGACCTGGAGAAGTGGAAGAATATCCCTTGCTCATGGATAGGAAGACTCTATATTATGAAAATGACAATACTACCAAGGCAATTTACATGTTCAATGCAATCCCAATACAAACACTAATATCGTTCTTCAATGAGATGGAAAAGGCAATCTCCAATTTCATTTGCAAAGGAAAGATGCCCCAAATAAGCAAAGCACTCCTTAAAAAGAGAAACAAGGTAGGAGGCATCTCATTCGCTGATTTCAAATCTTACTACATTGCCATGGTTGTCAAGACAGCGTGGTACTGGTACAATGACAGGCACATAGATCAGTGGAATAGAAGTGAGAATCCAGAAATCAGCCCATCTACATATGATCAACTTTTTTACAAGGAGATGAAATCAATTAAGTGGGGAAATGACAGCCTTCTTAACAAGTGGTACTGGCAAAATTGGAAAACTATCTGCAGAAAACTCAAGCAAGCCACACCTCACTCCATATACAAAAAGCAACTCAAAGTGGATTATGGACCTAGGACTAAAACCAAGGACTATAAACTTCATTAAAGAAGAGCTTGGAAAACCTCTAGAAGCCTTAATCCACAACATAAACAGTCTTCCAAGCATCCTGAAAAATCTCTAACCAGGAGAGGATAAAATAGATGAATGGAATCTTCTAAGAATCAAATCCCTCAGACTGGGGAAAAAAATACTTAGTAAAGACATGTCAAACAAGGAACTTATATCTAGAATTTCTAAAATAACCCAGTTGAAAATGGGCACAGAATATGAACAGACATTTCACCAATGAAGACATTCAGATGGCCAACAAGCACATGAAGAAATGTTCAAAATCCCTAGCTCTAAGAGAGATTCAAATCAAAACAACCGTGAGATATCATCTCACCCCAGTAAGAATATCAAAATTTATCAGAACAGCAAACATCAAATGATGGTGAGGTCGTGGAGAAATTGGAACCCTTATTCACTGTTGGTGGGAGTGTAAAATGGTTCAACCACTATGGAAGACTGTATGATGCTTTCTCAAAAAGTTGCAAATAGAGATACCGTTTGACCCAGCAATTCCACTTCTGGGAATTTACCCTAAAGAAACCATAACTGCCACCCAAGCAGATATATGTACACCCATGTTTATTGTGGCTTTGATCACAATAGCAAAGAGTTTGAAAACACTCAAGTGTCCATCAACAAAACAGTGGGTAGAAAAGCTCTGGTATATTCACACAGTAGAATACTGCTGCATTGAAAAACAAGAAACTCATGAAATATTATAGCAAATGAGTGACCTTGGAGGACATTATCCTGAGTGAAGTATCTCAGTCACAAAAAGACAAATATTGCATAGTGCCACTGTTGTAAAACAGGACTGACATCGGGGTTGCGAGAAGACTCAGAAAGAGGGGCTAAATAATGTATACTGCATTGAAACAGACGAGGGAGAGAATTGTTTAAAAGGGACATATGATTAGGTATTATTGTCATAACAGGTGTCCAGAATATAGGCTGCATAGTGGAGTAGACCTGGGGAGAGGGGTTGCATAACAATGAAAGAGTTTTTCTTTTATATTTCAAGCAGAAGAGTGAATTGGGTTGGGGGGGAGAGAGGAAAGTGCAACAATAAATGACTAGAAATCCTAAGTCTCTGTAAACTCTCGTTCAAGTTAATTAAAAAAAGACTCTCAAAATAAACTAACATAAACACCATATTTCACAAGAAATTAATCAATCATGAATAAATCACAGAGCTTGTTGCTATAGTTTGTGTCCAACATCTCTGTCCAATGTAGTAGGTAAATTTGTTTGAAATTCTTGATATTCTTTCAAAAACTCTTTTATAAACATTTGATCCAAACACTGAGTACTCATTTGCAACCTCTTCAGTTATTTTGTCCACACATGTTTTGTCAGAAATTATATACAAATATTTGTCTAATTTTTATCACTTTCCCATCCCATTTTCACTAAAAATGTTATTGTGTTGGCAAACAATATTAAACATACCATGAACTGCCAGAGAATGAAAGCTCTGGTGACCTAATGAGTAAAGAATTGTCCTGCCAACCCAAAATCAAGCTGTTCAAATTTACTAGCTACAGCTTCCAAAAACAAACTGAAGAGTTAGTAGATTCCAATTTAATAAGAACAAGTTTTTTGAGCCAGAGAATGAACACATAGGTGTTGGTAAAAGAAGGTGCCTTTGTTATCATGTGTTATCAGGAGAGACTAGTCTGCTCTAGAGAAGGATATCATGCTCAGTAAAGTAGAAGGAAAAGAAGAATCTCAACAAGATGGATTGACATAGTAGCTGCAACAATGGGCTTAAACATACAATTGTAAAATGGTACAAGACCGGACAATATTTCAATCTGTTGCACATAGGTCACTATGAGGAGCTGAAACAACTTGACATAATTTGACATTATGACAATGTATTTCCCCCATGGTTTCTATTGTGATTTAAGAAAAAGTTTACAAAGCAAAGTGGCTTTGCATTCAATTATTCATAGAAGTCAAAAGATGTGTTGCAGTAGGAATAACTGCTGTCAATGATCTCTCCAAAGTGCTGAGGAGCAACAGTGTCAGAGTAAAGACCAAGGTGTAACTTATTCAAGTACTTCCAATTACTTGACAAGGATCTGAAAGTAGGACAATGACTAAGGATGAAAGAAGGAGAATAGATGCCCTTGAATTGTGGTGTTGGAGAAGAATACTGAGCTTAACCCTTGATGACCATCTCAAGTACATGAAGTGCCAAAAAAGCAGACAAATATGTTTTGGAGAAAGTGCAATTAGAATAGAATGTTCCTTAGAGACAAGGATGGTGGAAACATCTTCTGTAACTAGGGGCATGTTGTTTGGTGGGGCTAGTCTTTGGGGAAAAAAGATATATTTGGAAAAGTGGAGAGTCAGTAAAAGGGAGGAAGAACCTCAATGTGATGGATTGACACAGTGATTGTAACAGTGGGCTCAAGTATGTTAGAGATTATGAGAATGGTGCAGGATAGGGCAAGGTTCAGATCTGCTGTTCAAAGGGTTGCTATGAATCACAGTCTATGTGATGACCCTTAATAACAACATTCATAGACATTACGCTTTATGATGTTAATTAAAATACCCATAATGTAAACACATTCTTCTTACTTCCTCCTTGTGATTTTTGTTTCCTTGAAGAATTAAATCCTCTCCTCTTCAACCTTCTGAGCTTTATATTCAGGTAGATGCTATCCTTTTGATCTTTTATAGTTGATTATTCTAAGTAATGCCTCTCTAGTACTATTCCTTCATCTTACAGGGTTGTCAAGAGTTTGACTGAAAGTTGAGCCACAGAGGTAAACTTTGTTTTAGGTTTGAAGGGACTAAGGGTTATAGTCTCAGGGGTTTCACCAGTCTCTGTAGGACTGGTAAGACTAATTATTATTTTTAGTTATGTTCCGTATTTTTACCCAGTTTGTCTACAACTTTCTGTCTACAGTTGCTTTTTCTCCAGCCCAATCTCTTCCCTCATCTCAATGCAGCTTTTATATTACTATCAGAGCTGGGTTTGTTTTTGAACACAAAACTACCATCACTACCGAAAATGTCTGATTTCTTTTTCCTTTATTATCATCAAGATAAGGATCAAATGCCTTAGAATGGCCTTTAGTAATTCAAATGACAAATATATAATCTCTCTAATTTTGTACTCCTCCCATACTGAGTTTTGCGTTATTTTGCAATCACTCCTACACTTTCACTCTCCTTACCAATCTCCACTTGTCTACCAATCTGTTGCTTTCATCGAAAGAAACTTATAAGCAGGCATTTAAACCTGCCTACCAATCTCATGCCAGGCCTCATATAGAGACATCTTAGAGAATTCACTGCATTGGATTTATTTCTTTCATAGCTAACTCTTCTAAAAGCCTATAAATCACAAGATAAAAAAGAATAGATAGCATTCATCTTGGAATCACAATAACCAATAATTATGATTAATGAGTCTTAGTCAACTCATGACAGACCTTACTGTGACTTTTCAGAGGCTTTAAATAGCATACAAGAAAATTGCCCATCATTTTCCCACTAAAGAGCTGATGGATTCAAACTACATGCATAAGGAAGGGCTGGCAGCTCAGCTTCTAAATGATAGGCCACTAGAACTCTATGATTGACCTATCATAAAGTGCTAAAACTGTTAAAGTGTTTTATGAGTGAATACATGAATGTTCTAGATCCTTCTTTAGTATATGTAAAAGGAAAGACTGATGTTAAGTTTAAGGCCTCCTGCCTATCATGATCTTCCCATTAATGTTGTATTTGAAATGTTTTGGCTGTATCTGGTATGTTTCCGCGTAAGGTGTATCACTTTTCATATTTTCAGAATGAATGATTTTTTGCTCACTTTCCAAGATAATTTGATTAATGGAAAGCCTCAAAGTTATTTGAATGTTTCTAACTATCTGGGACACTGGGCTGTATGAGGAGGAATGTGGCATCAGGATTGGAGGAAGATTCATCAACAACCTGTATTATGCAAATGACACAATCCTGCTTGCTGAAACTAAGGAAGACCAGAAGCTCAGAAGGTCAAGGACTGCAGCCTTCAATACAAATTGAAACTCAACATCAAGAAAACAAAGATTCTCCCTACTGGGCCAATTAGTAGTATCATTATGGATGGTGAAGAGATTGAGATTGCTAATAGGTTTAGTTTGCTTGGTTCCACAATCAACACTCTTGGTACTAGCAGCCAGAAAATAAAGAAACAGATTAAATTGGGAAAGTTAGCTGTCAGGGACCTTTCCAGAGTACTGAAGAGCAATGACGTCAGGATGAAGACTAAGACATGCCTGATCCAGACCATAGTCTTAGCAATTCATGTTATGTGTCAGAGAGCTGGATAGTGACTAGGTATGATAGAAAATTGACGCCTTTGAGCTGTGGTGCTGGAGAAGAGTGTTGAATATACCATGGACTGCTAGGAGAACAAACAGGTTTGTGCTGGAGAGGGTGAAGCCAGGCTGCTCCTTGGAGGCAAGGATTCTGAAGCTTCGTCTGACGTACTTTGGCCATGTTGTAAGGAGGGACAAGTCCTTGGAGATGGACATCATGTTTGGGAGGGTGGAGGGACAGCACAAGAGAGAAAGACCCTCGATGGGATGGATAGTTTCAGTGATTAGAATAAGGGAGTAGGTGTGCGGGGGACAGTGAGGTTGGCACAGGACAGAGCAGGGCTTAGGTCTCTTGTACATAGGGTCACAGTGAGTTGCAAGTAATTCAACAGCATATAACAACAATAAACAACTAACTAGTGAGAATAATTATTTTTAATTCTACATGAAAAAGAATTCATTTGTAAGTGGGAGATAATCAGAGTCACAAATTCTGTTGATAATACACTGCAATAATATATAGATAAATTAAACTGAAGTATACATGATAAAACGAGTTCTTAAATGCCAAGGAATTAATAGACTATATGCAAAAAATCTATATAAAAATCTGTTGTGTGTATACTAGATTTTTATTTGTCTGTGAAAGAGTTAATTTCTCTCATTAGAGTCTGACATGATTCATATGAATCATATAAGAGATCTTCATCAGTTGTTAATAATATCAGGACCTGGATTCCTGTATATACACCTCTTTTTAAAAACCCATTTCTCCATTCACTCTTTCCTCTTTTCAGAGGAAGGGATGGCAACATCAGTAATATCTAGGTTGCAAGGTACTAAAAATGTTTCTCAGTAGTGTTGGGTGTTTCTGTCACCAGTAGCTAAGCTCAGCAGTGGTGGAATAGTGCTCTCCATATTACAATGTGATCAAAAGGTCTACAGTTGGAATCTACAAGCAACTCTGTGGGAGCAAGATGAGTAGTCTCCTTTCATAATTATTTATAGCTTTGGAAACATTTGGAGGGTTACTGTGAATCAGAATTGAATCCATAGCAGGGAGTTTGAGTTGTATATCTGGTCCAAGAATATAATTAACTTTCTTTTTTGGGATATTTAATAAAAGTCCTTGTAAGTATCTAGGTTAGATTTTTTTATTAGTTATTACAATAAGAGTTTCTGACTTTCAGGAGCTGATATTAGTTAAAGATAAAGGCATTCCTTACCACATATCATTGCCCTTAGAGTAACCAAGAATTCAGCTTTCTGTTCTGGTGATTGAAGATGGACTTCTGAGACATAGAGATCCTGAATCACTGTATTAGGGAAGATGGATGCTGTCTAGACAAGTGAATTTGAATTTGAATTCAAACATTCTAGAATAATTCTAGAAGAAAATTGGCAGTGCTGTATAGGAAAATATAGATATGTGGAATCTTCATGGGAAAACAATCAGAATTTTTACTCCTTTTGTCATCATCTGAGCTCCTTAGTAACTTTAGACCAGGTAAGATGCCTCCAGATGAAGGACTCCTCTTCAAGGAATTCTTGCCATTAGCCCAGTGGTCCCAATTAAGATATTAATATGCATCTTGGTGGTGGGGAATATCTTACCTTTCCTTTTAATTTAGTGCTTTTGTTAATTTAGGTGCCATCAAGTTGACTATAACTCATAAACTACCCTATGAACAACAGATCTGGACCTTGCCTTATCCTGCATCATCCTCACCATCTGTCATACTCAAACTCATTGTTACAGTCTATAGGCCCATCTGTCTTGTTGCAGGCCTTCTTTTTTCTCTGACCCTCCACTTCTCCTAGCATGATGTCCTTCCACAAGAACTAGTCTCTCCTGAAAGAATTCTTGAAGTATGTAAGACAAGTTTCATGACTTAGTATACTTATTCCAAGGCAAACTTGTCTGTTCTACTGGAAGTCCATGAGTTTAGTATTATTCTCCAATATTACAACCCAATAGTATCAATTCTTCGGTTGTTCTTATTCACTCACTGTCACTTCACTTGCATAGGGAGTAATTAAAAAGTTATGGCTTTTATCAGGTACATCTTATTCTTAAACTGATATCATTGTTGTTAAGCAGTTTGGAGAGGTCCTTGACAACACATTTCTCTAACTCACTTTTGATTCCTTGACTATTGTTACCATAGGTTGAACGTAAATCCAAATAAAAGGAAATGATTGACAACTTTGATTTTTTCTATATCTATCATATATATCACAATGTTGCCTATTGGTCCAGTGGTGAGGGGTTTTGTTTTCTTGAGATAAAGATATATTGAAGGCTGCATCTTTGACTTTCTGCAGTAAATGCTTCTAGTCTTCCTCACTTTCAGCAGACAAGGCTATGTAATTTGCATAACTCAGATTACTGAAGTAAGGTACTGAAATGAAGCTCTCTCTCATTACTTGGCTTTGTATTTTCTAGGACATAATAGGTACTTCTTAACCTTTTAATTAATCACAATTTATTATCACCTCTTTGGCAATTACTGACTTAACTCAGTTGTACACAAATTCCATAACCCTTTGTTCCTTAAATAATAGCTATCTACCCCTTGCTCCCCTTTTGTCAAAGTTATAGAATAGAAAAGTGATTGGCCTAGGTAGGGTACAGATTCATATTAAGGAGAAGTAGTAAATAGTATTAGAGAGTTTCAGTGGTCAAAATGACAAAATGAGGAGATGGTACTTCTCAGTTTGTCTCTTCCTCTTTCTAAGAGAAAAGTAAGGATGAGGTCAAAATTGTGGTGTACCGACTGAAACTTGAAAATTTCATCAACGTTTTTGGGAAAATATATTAAGCATATGTTTCTCAGATTCAAGAATTGTTCCTTTTCAAATTTTGCTATTGTAGGATTTTAATTCTTTTTCCTTTCTGAATATATCTGGAACCTACATTTCATTGCTACTATAAAATACATGGAAGTTCATGGAGGAAGTAGTCATATCATCATTGTTAGTAATTTAGGATAAAGGAGACAAAATTAAGTCTTATTTCTAGAAAGCATATTTTGAACAGTTTAAGTGTTTTTCTGACCAAACACATTTGATTATAAACAGGTTTTATGTTAGTAAACTCTTTGAGAGACATTTCAGTAAAATTTTCAGAGTTAAATTTTCTATTAGATTAAATTATTAGAGTAGAACCACATTTGCTCCCATACTAAGAGAAGGTGAACCAATAGAATGTGAACATTATTGGAAGTTATAATTAATATTCCATGTGAGTAAAATCTTGCTGAAGGTTATAGAAAAAAATGGCTGGAGAAGTACAACAACAGGGAACTTCTAGATATCCAATCTGGATTCAGAAGAGGACTTAGTACAAAGAATATCATTGCTGAGGTCAAGTGGATCTTGGCTGAAAGCAGAGAATATCAGACAGATGTTTATTTGTGCTTTATTGATTATGCCAAGGCATTTGACTGGGTGGATCATAACAAACTATGTTTAAAATTAAGAATGAGAATATCAGAAAACTTAATTTTGCTTCTGAAACACCTATACACATTTCTCAAAAAGTTGGAGATGGAAATATCATTTGAGGGCATGGCTGGAAGTGGGAAGTCATAGCAGGACACAGGACGACATGGCAAGAAGCAGGACGGTGCTGCAGAAAGTGAGCAGAAAGTGTGATGGTGCAGCCCTCACTGCTCACACAGTTATTTTGGGGTGGTAAAACTGCTGTCTAACTTGATGGAACCCCTTAACTCAAGCAACACAGAGGTCCTGGGCACCTCAAAGGAAGCAAGAAGCCACTTTCAGAAGAGAACACCAGACTACATCCTTTGCCATTCATGTACTTTGGGAGGGGGAGGGGATGCTGTCTAGATTGATCATGCAGGACCCCTTAACTCAAGCAGCAGGGATGTCCTGGGCACCTCAACAGAGGCGAGAATCCACTTCTAGAAGGGAACAATAGACAGGCTTCCTTCTAGGTCATTCAGATACTTTGGAAGAAAAAGGTGTTGTTAGTCCCTTGACCTTGCAGTCCTCAGGCCAAAAAGGGAGCACAAACACATAGGTGCTTCACAAAACATTGCTGTACCCTGGGTATTCTATAGTTATAACAGCCTAATATCTACTAGGAAAAGACTCATATAATGTCAAGAAAGCAGCAATCCACATCAGCCATTATGAAAAAACAAAGTAACGCTTCTCCTAAAAATGCAGACCCAATGAGTACCCTGGATAGAGGAGAACCAGAAGAAATATGTTGATCTAGAGTTACTTGATCAGCTACGGGAAAAGATGCAAAAGTGGGAAGAAGCAATGGAAGTCATTAAGACAACAAATACTTTAAAGACAACAATCCAGAAGAAGTATATAGATGAGGAAAAATTTGAACAGATATGGATGAAAATACAAAAGATGGGGGGGATGATAGAATAGACAAAGATGTACAAGAAATTAGAAAATCATCATATGACAGAGAGGGTAAAGCTAACATAGTACTGGAAATAACTGAAAAACATGAAAATTCAATCAAGAATATTAAGACCAAACTGGCAAAAGTGTCTAACACATTGGTAGGACAAAAAAAGTAGAACTGAGGAGATGGAACGGAGAGTCAGTGAGCTAGAAGACAAGAGCCTCACTGGAAACACACTTGAAGAAATATCAGAGATGAGACATGAAGAAAACATTAGAATTATGTTACGATATAAAATGGAATAACATGTGTAACTGGAATTCCAGAACATGGGAGTGACAGGGAAATCACTGAGAATATTATGGAAGAAGTACTAGAAAAAATTTCCCAGGTAGTTTGAAGAATGAGGAAATTCACATTCAAGAAACACAGAGAACACCAAATAGACTAGACCCAAAAAGAAAAACACCAAGACATTTAGTCAAATTCTCCAAATTAAAAGAGAAGGATAGAATTCTAAAATAAGAAAAATAAAGAGTTACCTACAAAGGAGAAACAATTAGATTAAATTCTGATTTCTCAGCAGAAACCATGTGTGCTAGAAGGAAATGGGATGCCATATATAGAAAGTTGAAAGATAACAATTGCCAGCCAAGGATCCTATACCCAGCAAAGCTCACTATCAAAATCAAAGGGAACATTAGATTCTTTGCAGAAAAGAAGGACTTTAAGGAATTTGTGAAATAAGACCAAAACTACAAAACATTTTAAGCAAAGTCCAGTACATAGAGATGTCAAAAGAAAAGTAAATGGACCATAGTAGCCAGAAATGAGAGAAAAAGAAACACGACAGTATGGCAAAAGTAAAACTTGGCCTGACAATAATCACACTTAGTGTGAATGGACTAAATGCACCAATTAAGAGAAAAAGAGTAGTAGAATGAATAAAAAACCAAAGCTCATCAATATGTTACCTACAAGAGACACATCTTAAAAAGGAATAGAAAGACATACTCAAAATCAAAGACTGGAAAAAAATATATCAAGCAAATGGCAAATATATCGAGCAAATGGCAACCTCAAAAAAGTAGGAGTGGAAATACTAATTTCTGATAAAATAGATTTCAGAATGAAAACCATCATCAAAGATAAGGAAGGCCATTGCATACTGATTAAAGGCACAATAGATCAAGAAGACATAACCATGGTCAACATCTATGCACCAAATGATGGAACTGCAAAATACATAAAACAATAATTAACCAAACTGAAGAGAGAAATAGCAGCACAATACTGGTAGGAGATTTCAACACACCACTATCACCGAAGGATAGGTCAACTCAAAAGAAACTCAACAAAGACGTAGAAGATCTAAACTAGACAATCATCCAACTCAAACTTATGGATATATTCAGAGTACTGCACCCAACTAAATTGCAATTAAATTTCTTCTCAAGTGCACATGTACATTCTCCAAAATTAATCATATATTAGGACACAAAGTAAGCCTCAACAAAATTAAAAAATATTGAAATAATACAAAGTATTTTCTCAAACTACAATGCCATAAAACTAGAAATTAACCACAGAAGAGTAAAGCTTATAAAACCACCCATGTGGAAACTAAATAACTCTCTGCTAGAACATGATTGGGTTATAACAGAAATAAAGGATAAAATTAAAAAGTTCCTTGAAACAAATAATAATGAAAATACAACTTACTGAAACCTCTGGGGCATAGATAAGGCAGTCTCAAGGAGACAGTTTATAGCAATAGGCACACACATGAAAAAGGAGGAAAGAATAGATATCAATGTTCTAACTCAGCACCTTCAGCAAAGAGAAAAAGATCAACAATCTAATCCTATAACTTCTTTTTTTGTTTTTTTTATTTTATTATTTTTGTGTGCGTGTACCATCAAATCAGATCTGACTGGTACAGGAGGAGATTGTCCCTCCTTCCCCGGCAGAGCGTCTGGTGGATTCGAACCGTGCACCTCTGGGATTGTAGTTGCAGCTTCTTGCCACTAGGCCACCAGAGCTCCCCTTAATCCTATAACTTCTAAAAGAAAAGAAATAATAAGGACAAGAGCAGAAATCAATGAGATAGAAAATAGAAAAACAGTTGAAACCATCAATAAGACCAGGAGCTGGTTTTTCAAAAGGGTCAATAAAATTGATAAACCACTAGCAAATTCAACAAAAGAAAGAAAAGAAAAGACAGATAATTTGATTAAGAAATGACAGAGGTGACATTACAACAGAACCGGAGGAAATTAAATCAATAATATCAGAATACTATGAAAAGCTATACTCTGATAAATTAAAAAACCTAGAGGAAATGGGCAAATTCCTTAGAACACATCCCATGCTCAGATTGACAAGGACAGATATACAGATATAGAAGACTTGAACAGATCCATCACAAGAAAGAAAATTGAAAAGGTCATAAAAAGACTTCCCCATATAAAAAGTCCTGGACCATATGGCTTCACAGCTGATTTCTACCAAACATTCAGAGAGGATCTATCACCAATTCTAGTTAAAGTATTTAAAAACAATTGAAAAAGAAGGAACACTCCCAAAGTCATTCTATGAAGCAAACATAACCCTAATACCAAAACCAGGCAAAGATATTGCTACAATAAAACTACAGACCAAAAATTTCATGAATATAAATACAAAAATCCTTAACAAAATTCTAGCCAGTAGAATCTGAAATCACATCAAAAATAATAATTCGCAATGATCAAATGAGATTAATAACAGGCATGCAAGGATGGTTCAACATAAGAAAACAATCAACATAATTCACGATATTAACACAGTAAATAACAAGAACCATATAATCTTAGCAATTGATGCAGAAGATTGATGCATTTAGAAAAATCCAACACCCCTTCCTGATAAAGACAGCAAAACTGGAATAGAAGGGAATTTCTTCAACATAGTGAAATTATATATGCAAAACCATGAGTCAACATCATTCTCAATGGAGGAAGACTAAAAACATTTTCCTTGCAAACAGAGACCAAACAAGGATGCTCACTGTCACCACTTCTTTTCAATATTGTATTGGAAGTGCTTGCCAGGGCAATACAACAGAGAAAGAAATAAAAGGCATCCAGATCAGCAAAGAGATGCTATATGCAGATAATATTAAAAGAAAATCCCAAAGACTCAACAACAACAACAACAAAAACCTGTTAGAGTTAATAGATCTATTTAGTAGAGTGTCAGGATATAAGATCAATAAACAAAAATAAATAGGATTCCTCTACAGTAACAAAGAGAACTTAGAGATGGAAATAAAGAAAACAATAGCATTTCCAATAACCAACCACAAATTGAGATAGTTGGTAGTGAACCTAACTAGAGCTATAAAAGACCTATACACAAAAACAAAAAACAAAATGAAACCAAACAAACCACAAAAAACTACAGAGCATTTCTGCAAGACACCATAAAAGACCTAAAGAAATGGGAAAATGAGCCCTGTTCATACAGGGGAAGATTCAATGTTGTGAAAATGGCAAGTCTAACCAAAGCAATCAACATGTTAAATGCAGTTCCAATCCAGATACCAAATTCATTTTTCAAGGGGATTGAAGGGGAAATTATCCAATTTATTTGGAGAGGCAAGATACCCTCTACTTAAAAAAAAAAGGGAGACCCTGTATAAGCAAAATTCTTCTGAGAAGCAAAACAAAGTGGGAAGTATAATATGCCCTGACCTCAAAACCCATTACAAAGCAATAGTAACCCAAATAGCATGGTAGCACATAGACCAATGGAGCAGAATTGAGAACCCAGAAATAGACCCAGCTATCTATGGTCAACTGATATTTCACAAAGAAATCAAAGCTATCAAATGGGAAATGATAACCTCTTCAACAATAGTGCTAGCAAAACTTGACTTCTACCTGCAGAAAGCAGAAGCAAGATCCACATCTCACACCATACACCTGGGAGTAAAGCCCAAAATAATAACATTCATAAGAGAAAAACTGGGATCAAGCTTACATATGCTAAGGTATAAAGACATTGCCAAATACAACCCAAAATGCACACACTGAAGAGGATACAATTGATGCATGACACATTCTAAAGTTAAATCCATGTGTGCATCAAAAACTTTTTCCAACAGGGTGAAAAGAAAACCTACAGACTGGGAACAAACATTTAGTAATATTATCTCAGACAAGAGTCTTACAACAAAAGTTTACAGTATATTTCCGGGCCTCCACAAGAAAAAGACTGATAACCCAATTAAAAAATGTGCAAAAGACATAGAAAGTATTTTCACAGAGGAAGATATTCAAATGGAAAACAGACACATGAAGAAATGCTCCAAATCACTGGCAATAAGAAAGATGCCAAACAAAACCACAATAAGGTACCATCTCACTCCAGTAACTGTGGAAAAGTTTAACAGGTCAGCAAGTAATACATGTTGGAGAGGATGTGACAAGAAAGGAATTCTTATACATTCTTGGTAGGATGATAAAATGGTAAAATCATTCTGGAAGTCAGTTTGGTGCTGACTTAGAAAAAAAAAGCTGAACATAGAAATTCCATATCACCCATCTATTCCACTACCTGGAATATACCCTGAGAACTGAGACACAAATAGAGATTTGCACACCCATGTTCATAGCAGCATATTGTTCACCATTGCAAGAACATGGAAATATCCCAAATGTCCAACCACAAGCAAGTGGATTGAGAAATTATGGTACATTCACACAATGGAATACTATGCAGCATGCAGGAACAATGATTTTATAAATCATTACCTAACTTGGGAGGGAATGGAGAGTATTATGCTGAGTGAGCTAACTCAGTCCCACAAGGATAAATATTGTGTATAACTATTATTGTAGAATGAGAATAAGGATCCAGGAAGGGTGGAAGAGATTGGGAGCAGAGAGATGTGGATGTGCAGGGGGACGGGGTTGTACAATTTGATGGGTGGGAGGCTGAGGGAAATTGAAAAGATTTTTTTCTTGAAAACAGTGTATGCAAATTTTGTAAATAAACTAGTAGAAAATAAAAAAAATTAAAAGGAGAAAAAAATTAAATACCACTTGACTTTGTAATTCCACTACTCTGAATATACTTTAAAGAAACTAGAGCTCCCACTCAAACAGATATATGCACACCCATGTTTATTTCTGCATTATACACAGTAACAAAGAGTTGAAAGCACCCAAGTGTCAATCAAAAAACAAATGGATAGGAAAACTATGGTATATTCACACAATAGAATATTATACAGCACTGAAAAACACTGAATGTGAGCCTGGAAAACGTTATGCTTGGTGAAATATCTCAGTCACAAAAAGATAAACACTGCATAACACCAGTGTTATAAAATAGGGCTGATAATGTGGGAATGGGGGAGAATAGGAAAAGAGCAGAATGAAAATGAACATTGCATTGGAAGAGATGAGGGGAAGAACTGTGAAAGGAATATATGATTAGGCATTAAATATATGACAACATACTAGAACAAGAGGTATATTGCAAAGTCAATTGAGGAGGGGGAAGGGAGAAGGAAAATGTGTAACAATGAATAAATGAAAATCCAAACTTTCTGTAAACTTTTGTTAAAATGATGATTTAAAAAATTAAGTGCTGTAGCCTGTGACTCATAACAACCCTATGTACAACAGCACTAAACCCTGCTCTGTATGTGCTGTCCCAGGCTCACTCTCTCCCACATATCCACCCCCATTACTCCAGTCACTGAATCAATCCACCTCAAAGAGGGTTTCCTCTCCTGCATTGTCCCTCCACCTTTCCAAGCATGACGTCCCTCTCCAAAGACTGGTTCCTCCTTGCAACATGTCCAAGGCATGTCAGATGAAGCTTCAGAATCCTTGCATCCAAGGAGCAGCCTGGTTTCTCCCTCTGCAGGATGAACCTGTTTATTTTCTTTGCAGTCCATGGAATATACAATACTCTTCTCCAGCACCACAGCTCAAAGGCATCAGTTCTCCTTTGTCTTCCCTAGTTATTGTCCAGAACTGATACCCGTATTTCATATGTTCTCCTAAAATTAGTTTGTGTTGTTGAGTATAGTAGCAGACCAGTTAAAAGAAGTTCTTAGTCAACAATGTCCCAAATCTTTGATTTCCTTTATAGCTCCATGATTCCCTAAATTACTGATCCTTCTTTTGTTCAGTTTCCTCATTCCTCTATATCCCTTGGGTTTGGTGGTTCACTAGATGGTTTTCCAGAGACTCAGACCCATCAGGAGGATAACCTTCCATGACTGCAGATATGAAGGTCAGTTTTATAGAGGCTGGTGAATGTTGTAGACGATCAATTGCAGTGTAGCTGGAAAGCGGGCAGGCCCAAAAGAAAGAACTAACATTGGGGTCTTATGAGTTTATAGAAACCCGATTTGCCCATTCCTGTCAAACCAATTTTCTGAAGAAACAAGCATATTCCATCCTCTAAATAATTTTCTGTTCCAATTAGAATGTTTAGCATCTGTGTTCATAAGCAAAGTCCAATTAAAAGCAAATCTTCAAGTTGCAACAGTTAACACTAGCTCGTAGCAAGAAACATCTTCATTTGTTTGGGTTCTGGTCAATTCTTCTCCAGTCATCAGTGGCGAGCTCGAAATAGGCATCAGCTGCAAACTCAGAAGTCCGTAATTCTTCCTGTGTTCCAGACCAATTGGTTTCTTCACTCAGTCTTAGGCCCTATATGGGTCCAAGTTCACATGACTGGAGTCCTTATGACACCCTGCTCCTCAAGCCAGCAACCCTTTTATGCTTAGTCATACTTTTGTAAATATTAGGTTGATACAGTGCTTATGGAACATGCCCAAATTCAGCCTATCTCCTCATTTCTGTATGCCTCCAAATGTAAATCTCTATAATCAAAAGTCCAAGGTGAATCTACAAATCTATTCAAATACTAATCTCCTTAGAATACTGGATGGGCTTAATATTTCCTTAGGCTAAGCTCCATGCCTAATATGCCTATTATGTCAATATGTATGTGTTCCATTTCTTTCTTAATAATTCCTAATTTTCCTACATTCATGGCTCTCACTTTCCATGTTCCAATCACTAGGGTCTGCTTACATCTGTTCCTCCTCCTTTGTATTTCCATACTTTATAGTTCTACCTAGGTTGCCCTTTCTGTTAGTCTGCGTGTTTTCTGTTGTGCATAGGGTTTTCATAGGCCTGCTATTTCAGAAGTGGGTGGCCAGTCCTTCTTCCTAGTCTGTCTTAATCTGAATGTTCAGATTTAGAGGAGTATCTGACAGACAAGCAATTTGTGGAGCAGTGAAAGATAAATCCCTTATTGTGCAGTTAAGCATTAGTTACAGTGTTGACCCCACCCCTAGTCCAGTGCCTTGACTCACTTACTTCCCAGCTCCACCCTCCACCAGGATAACCCTTCACATCTGCCAAGACCCTTCAGAAAATATCTTCCATTGTCCAACCCATGATCTGACAGCTTGTATCTTAAGCTTTCTTGGCTTCTGTGAT